>NC_053025.1:8835916-8931081 GCF_003073215.2 Triticum urartu
TTTGTTCTAATTGATGATATATGGAGTAAGCAAGCATGGAATAGCATCCAATGTGCCTTTCCCAATAACAATACTGCAAGCCGAGTAATGACTACTACACGTATTCAAGATGTAGCAAAATCTTGTAGCTTTCCACACGGAGGATACCTTTATCCTATGAAGCACCTTGGCATCGATGATTTAGAAAAGCTATTCTTGAAAAGGATCTTTGACCATGAAGATGATTACCCTTTTGAACTAAAAGAAGTTACTAGTTATATACTGAAGAAGTGTGATGGCTTGCCATTAGCTATAGTCAATATAGCTAGCATGTTGGCAACAAAACCAACAACAAAGAATGAGTGGGGAAGGGTGCGACATTCTCTTTGCTCTTCATTCGAACAAGATTCTGAGTTGGACGTGGTGAAACATATATTGCTTCTTAGTTATTATGATCTACCTCACTATTTGAAGATCTGTTTGTTGGACCTGAGTATATTCCCACATGATTTTGAGATTTGCTGTGAGCGTCTGGTACAAAGATGGATGGCTGAAGGATTTATCATTGGGTATCAAGGACAATGCATGGAGGATACAGGAAGAAGCTACATTAGTGAGCTCATTAATAGAAACATGATCCAACTAGTGGACATTGACTCCATCAGTGGTCAACCAGTAGCTTGTCAAGTCCATGATATTATGCTTGATCTTATCATCTCATTATCAGCTAAAGAAAATTTTGTTACCATAATGGATGGTGAGAAGTTGACACCAACAAGCAACACAATTCGACGCCTCTCCCTTCAAGGCAAGTGTGAGAGATGGAAACTTCTACCAGGAACCAATAAACTATCTCATGTCCGGTCACTTACTGTCTTCAGTGATGTTAAGAAGATGCCCCCAGTCTTGGACTTTCAAGTTTTACGGGTGGTGGATCTTCAGGGTTGTTCTTATGTGGAGGATGGTGACATAATGGATATTGGATGTTTAATTCATCTGAGGTTTCTGAGCCTCCGAAAGTGTAGCAGAATCAGCGAGATCCCAGGGCAAATTAGGAAGCTTCAACATTTGCAAACACTTGACCTCACATTCACTGGTATAAAAAGGTTGCCAGGGACAATAGCTCGGCTACGCCAATTGGTGCACCTATTAATTCCTCAAGGTGTACAATTGCCTGTTGGGATTGGTAACATGGAATCTCTTGAGGAGCTATATTGGTTTGATGTCAAAATGATCTTCCGGGAAGTCGTGCTACAGCTGGGTAATATGACCAAACTGAAGGATGTTACCATCAATTGGGAATTTGACGATGCAACAAGAGATGAAGAAAGCTACCAGGATTATTTGATGTCATCCCTTTGTAAGCTAGGTGAACATGACCTTCGATATCTAGAAATTTTTATGTACAATGGGAGTGGCTCTACAGATTTCTTGGTTAACTCATGGTGCCCTCCTCCACGCCATCTCGAGACATTTAAGATGAACAGTGGCATCACAACCTTTTTGTCAAGGCTTCCAAGGTGGATATCATCCCTCTCTGAACTCACTTGCCTAGATATCCCCATAAAATAAGTAGGACATGGAGATTTGAAGGTGATTGGAGACTTGCCTAGTTTGCTCCATCTCGGACTTCACCTAAGGGAGTCGCCACAAGAAACACTCGTCATCAACCCTAGGGGATTCCAGAGTTTGAAGTGTTTCTTTGTTGGTACATGGGGCAGGAATGGACTGGGCCTCGTGTTTGAACACGGAGCAATGCCAAAGCTAGAGAAGCTTTATTGTGCCTCCATGGCACATGATACATACGATGTTGGTTATGAGTTCGGAATTAGGAAACTTACCTCCCTCAAGCATCTCCATGTTTCAATTAATTGTAGAGGTGCGAGGGCTTGGGAGGTGGAGGTTGCTGAGCATGCCATAAGAAATGCAGCCGCTCTCCTTCCCAACCATCCAATCCTAGAAATCTTTAGAAGTTTTCAGAAAGAGATGGTGCATAATGAGGAGTTGACGAGGGAAGGGTGTTGGTGGTGATGCTAAAGAGGTGAATATGCAGAGCCAACCAAAGAAATATTTTGAGCATTCAACTAAGGTATTACTACGGTCTTCCTTTTTTACCGTGTCGGTTTCCATGTCATGCTTGCTAACATTTTCCCAATTTTTTGTCTCTGGTTTGAATTACAGCTTTGAAGGGGATTTTATGGGAATGTCACTATGCAAAATATGACCTCCTCGTTCTCATGGGTAATGTTGACTGATCCCTACAATTTACTCCTACCCTAAAGGCTGCAAACATTCTCCAGGTCAATGCTGAGTGCCAAGATGGAACTAAAACAATTGTGGACTACTTTGACTTTACTTGGATTAACAAGACTCTTGTGGATCGTTTGCAACTGTTTCCTATTATGAACCTTGAATCTGTCGGCCTGTTTGGGAGAGATTGTTTTTGCTCTATATATATTTTAGCTTGGTGGGATCTTTGATGAATTTTTGAACTGGAATAGTTGAACTTGATGGAACCAATTATCTTAGGGCATGTCCAAGGAGAACCCTCAAACCTTCCTCGTATGTAAAGACACGATATGATATACTCTATCTTTGTAAACTCATATGTGCAAATATGCCATATTGTCCATGAAATATTTTATACTTCTAGTGGTTCTTGTGCCATGGCTATGCTCATTTATCACTCTACTTCATAACAAAACATGCTTAAAAACTCCTGCCTATGATGTACATGTATGGACTTTTGAACTGAGTTTGTGGACCATCGAGACATATTGCTATTTTAATCATGTTAGAACTTTTAACACTCTTTTCCTTTCAAAAAAGTGTGGTTTGGAACTTCATATATTAAGGGGTGGTGATTTGTATCATTTAGTTGATGAGATGATCAGTTGTGTCGTTGTAAATACTCAATGGCTCGATGTATATTAACATGCTTATTTGGACTTCAATTTTCTCTGTTTCTTGACATGACTGATTGTTGTGTTCAATATAGTGTCTGGATTGCACATAAACCACCTGGTTTTTGCGTTTATTAGTTTAATGATAAGAATTTATCTTGTGGGGGCTTGTTTGAATCTTATACAACACATTACTTTGTTTTGTGGATCATATTTTCATGAACGTTTGTCAAATGTTTGATTAGCAAAACATGTAGAATCTTTTTTCCCTTTTAGTTCCTCTTTTTATTTAAGGAATCGGGCTTTCAATAGTCAAACTTAGAAAAGAATCTCTTTTCCTTTAGATTGTTGACATCCTAGACACTTGTCAGACTTTTCGAGTTCTTAGATTATGAACTTTGTTCTTCTGATGCACACTTTGTCATCTCATCCATGACCCTTAGATAGATTGTAGTCTAAAGTATAGTTTCTCTTTTAATAGGCAAGCATGGTTGGAGGGTTGAGCAGTCTCGCCACTGCAGAGTGACCATGATGGTGGTTATCACGACAGTGCTGGTCTTGATCAGCGTGATGGTTCTGAGATGAAATGCTATGAATGTGGTGAATTTGGGTATTTTTCTTGTGAATGTCACATGTGTATTGGTGCGAAGGGTTTTGGTGGTGGAAGGCGTCGTGGTAGGAGGTACACTTATAGTCCTTGACACAACATGAATCTAAGCTATGGTAGAAGGTAACCAAATTTTGTCAATGCTTTGAGTCATTCCAGTCCCGATTTCTGGGGTAACTTTGTTTTTCATCATAATTTCTCATTATAATATTTTTTTAGAAAAATGGGCGCTTATTCTTTACGAGTTATTATATTGTGACAAGCTTGGGTGCCTGAATTTTTTTACTTTTAGTTATTTAGTTAGTTTTGTGAGTTTTTGCTAGTTTGTAGTCATTATATGCGTAGGATTATGATTGAAGGATTGAATTCTTGGAAACTAACTAGTTTGCAAACAAAAGTTACGGCCCTCATGATCGCTCTCCAAGACACCTCAATTTCTCCAGCCCCAGCCAGTGGGCGCATCTATAACAAGTAACCAAAACATGGCACAGATGAATCTCCTAATGCCAAGATGTAATGCAGACTCAATGGAAATATTACCAATCTACTTTATTTTATGTATCTATAAAAAATTATCGTGTCCCGTCTCATACATGGTTGCTTTCCCATGTATTGTCATACTTGAATCCTCCGTCGGATGCATGTTGTCAGACTTGAGACTTCATGCAAACTTCTTGACTTGGGATAAATTTTCAATTTTATTTGTACTTTATGTTTCCTTTTGATTTTCCATTGGAAATTTTATGTGTTGGATGTAGTATGCGAATGGGACCTATTACTTATGTGTGTTAGAAGGCATGATTCTGCATCTCTGCTTAAATGACTCAGCCATCTATGACTCTTCAGTTGTTGTTTTTGTTGTTTCATTTTTGGCACACATTTACTGCTTCGTGCAAAATTGCAACAACTGAGAGTCCTCCATTAGTGCATGCGTATAATTCCTCTAACATTCTTCTTTGTTGAAGAGTTGTCTTGTCACAAATTAGTAATCTCTTTGTGTCAGCCTGACAAGTGTGGGTGTACTAACATGTTCAACAGACTAGTATATTGATTTTACATACAGAACCAGGAGTACTGATCATGTATCACTCGAGTGAAAGTGAGACTAAATATATGCCTTTCCATAGGGAGAATTGAAAAACTTTATGAACTTCACCTTGGCTTTAGTCTTGGCATTGTTCATGTTATTCGCAGTCTGTACTTCATTTGATGTCCTCGACAAAGATGAGAATATGACATGTCTTCTACCGACTGCCTGCTGCCTGCACTGCATATTCTCCATATGGGATTGTCTTGCCAGCTTTGGGATGAGGATGACATCTTTATGTCGGGTGTTCTTTCAGTATTAGTCCACATAAAAATTTCCATTCAATTATTACTTCTAACCTAATATCACATTTTGGTATGGGACTACTATGTACTGCCAATCAACACAACTATACTTGCACACATGTTTTGTGTTAGACATCCAAATAAAATTACTCGTGTTGAAAATGAAGTCGAACCCCCTTGATTTATCAAATGTTCCTTTTCTATCTCTGGCAATTGTCTATTGTCTGAGTTGTTCCAGAGGACTCAATTATGTATAACGCCCAGAAGGCCGAGTCTCTTCAGTATCCGAGTGATACTGTATGTGAGCATTGGAATTGTCTGGCTTGCTGATTTATTATTAGGAAGAAGAGGCACACTTATAACTTATACACACCTAGCTTGAGAATATTTTGTTTGGCATAATGTATGTCGCATGGCAGTCCATGGGCATAGAGCTTGAACATTCGTTTTAGTAGAAAATTTTACAAACTCAAACCATGTTTCTATTCATACAAACAAAAATGTGTTCAAGTACAATTATATTGAATGGCAGTACACGATAGTCCCATACCAAAGTGTGATATCAGGTTAGCAGTAACAGTTGAGTGGCAATTTTTGTATGGCCTAATATTGAAGGAACACCCAACATAAAGATGATTTCATACAAACATATGTCACGAAACATATTGCCTTATTTTTTATTCATAGAAAAAGCACCGATGATTTCACTCACCTTCACGGTCCAACATGTTCTTTTGTGCCATATGTTCCATTTTCCACATTTTTGTTTGTAATTTTTATTCGTCGGTGTCTCAGTGTAAGCATGATAATTAAGAAGCCGCATAAGGATTAGTTGATTAATTTGAAATTTTTCCTACAACATCATCGTTGGTAAAGGGTGCAACAACTTCCATCATATCCAAACATTTGAGCTAGGGAGGTACTTTCGTGTTAGCTAATACTCCCTCTATAAATAAATATAAGAGCGTTTAGCGTGATCTAAACGCTCTTATATTTCTTTCTGGGGGGAGTACTATTTTCATATTCTTGATTTGTAGGCCATACATATTTCATATGCTTATGCTCATTTAATATATTGTCATTCTCATTGTTTGGATATGAAACCCCAACTCGCCTTCAACTATACTGTGATCTTGGTCCATTGTACCCACTATGCACTCATCCTTGGTTGCAGGGATGCCTTTCATGCGTTGATGGTATTCTTCCTTTTCCCCACTTTTTGGGCGTATATATACCTTCTGCAATTTTTCCCATTTCATCTTATCCTTTTGCATGGCTTCGGGATTCAATGCAATATAAGATGCCGGCATAGTGCCTAGCTGATTCTGTAGCTTCTATTCCTTTATGCTGATTGATGGTCTTTTCAAAATTTATGTTTGTACTTTTACTCAATGTTTTAGTGTTAGCAAGAAATCTGTCAATGATGACAGGATTGTAAGTGCTTACACTCTACTCATGCAAAATGCTTGTTTGATGATGTAATTAAGCTACTTATTATTAGTTTGGTGTTAATTTATTCAAGCTGTGCATAACACATATTTACACCACTACTTACTGGTTTGATGTTAGTTTTACAAGTTGTAGATAAGATACATTTTCAATTGTTATTATACCCAAATTGTACATGGTCATGTTGTGAGCAGATGATCTATTCTAACAGACCAAATTTCATCAGCAGGGTCAAGTGCACCATTCCACCTAGTGAGATTGAGCTCGAGTATGCTGAAACAATATCTACATGTCAATTCACCTCAAAACCAAGTGCAAACACCAGAGCCATTGCCAAAGGAGCCAGTGTGTGTGGGGTGGGGGGCACATGAACTAGTATAGAGCACATTGAAGGTCGCTGAAGATCATAATCATAGGGATTTTGTGTCTGAGTTGTCAATGAACATACAGTTTGACACCAATTGTGATCGTGGACATTCTAAGCATTGCCTTGGCTAGTTTACCTGTTTATGTGCGGCAAGCCGCAACCATCAATCTGTTTTATCAAAGCTTTGTAACTCTAAATGATGGTATGTAATGAATATATTCTATTAATTTTCAAAAAAAGAGCGAAGTTGCTCTCATTCATGTAAGAAGATGCAATTCACGGCCTCACAATCCAACAAAAACGTTGAGAAGGGGTGGAAACTACACATAATGAACATATCTTCTATTGGCGTTCAACATATTTGCCAAATGCCCGTATGTCAACAGTCAATTGGACATTTATTTGGATTTTCTCAATATTTTGCGACGGTGTGTGCATAGAGAAGTATATGTAGTACGTTGTCCCTGCCACGCTTTTGCAACTTGGTCGTTGTCGACCCGAGGAGAAGCGAGCAAGCTCACAATGGCTACTAGATCTAGGGGGTCTTGAAGGGTGCGAGTGAGGAGAGGAAATGTGCGAGGGAGCCAGACTGGGCAAGGTGGCGGCAGAACACAAGCACTCAAAGGGGGCTAGGTAAGAGGACTTAGGGGAGAGACCGTGATGATGGTGGGTTGTTGTAACACCCCGGATATAATTTACCTTATTTGTATTCCGACTCTTGCCGTTTCCGGCAGTAAGTTATTCTATTTCCTCGTTGTCGGGTTTTTGTCTCCGCGTGTTTTGTCTTTGTCATGCATCTCATATCATGTCATCATGTGCATTGCATTTGCATACGTGTTCGTCTCATGCATCCGAGCATTTTCCCCGTTGTCCGTTTTGCATTCCGGCGCTCCTATGTCCTCCGGTGGTCCTTTCCACCTCTTTTCGTGTGCGGGTGTTAAACGTTTTCGGATTGGACTGAGACTTGTCATGCGGCCTTGGTTTACTACCGGTAGAACGTCTGTCAAGTTTCGTACCATTTGGACTTCGTTTGATACTCCAACGGTTAGCCGAGGGACCGAAAAGGCCTCGTGTGTGTTGCAGCCCAACACCCTTCCAAAGTGGCCAAAACCCACCTAAACCTGCTCCATCATCTAGAGCTTTCGATCACAATCGCGTGGCCGCAAACCGTGCTCAATTTGGAGCTCCCTAGCTCCCTCTACCTCTATAAATAGACCTCTCCCTGAAATTTTCGGATCTTCCCCTACCCTAACCCTAGTCCATCTCGCCCCGCCGCCACCAGACACGTCCGGTCGCCGCCGGACGAATCCCGCCGCCGCCTCCAACCTACCAGCGCCTGCCACGTGGCCTCCCGCCACCCACCGCTGCCCGCGGCCCGCCGGGCCCGAGGAGAGCCCCCGCGGCCCGGGTCGCCACTGCCGCCGCCCGAGTCGTCCTCCTCCTCCCGCGCTTCGCCCGCACCCCGTAGTCTTCTCCTTGCCGCTCTCCGCCACCGCGCCTCGCCGGCCGGAGCAGAGCGTCGCCGCTGACGCCGCCTCTCCGCTGACGTCGTTCCTCCGCCGCCGTGTCGCGCCTTGCCGCCCATCGTCTCGCCGGCCGCCGCAGGGCCTCGCCGGCGACTTCCCCGTACCGAATCCGGTGCTCCCTCCTCGACTCCGGCCACCGCGGCTCCATTTCCGGCGATCCTCGGCGTCCGCTGCTGCAGTACTTCTACAGTGCCCCGGATCTAGATCTGGGACGAGGGTTGACTTCTCCCCGAAATCCTAACTTTTTAGCATTTTCCCGCATGCCATAACTCTGTCATCGTAGCTCCTATTCGTGCGTTTAGCATATGAAAATGTTCGTCTCGATGAGTACATCATTTCATCTCATTGCATCATTTTCATTTGAGCTCATCTTGATGCTCGAAATGCTGTTGGAAGAGGGCTATGTGATGATTATTTCAGATCTGTTTCAGCAAATGGCCTGTTGTCATTTTTGCCATGATTAATGTGTGCATGCTATGATCCTGAGCTCTACATGTGTTTTGATGTATGCCATGCCATCTTTACATGGGTGTATGCCATGTATTTTTGTGATCTTTGTGGTGACTAGCACAAGCATGCAAAGTAGCCTACTCAATGATGTTGTTTTCAGGGACTTAGAATTTCACTAAGTCCTTGTCCTGATATTGTTTTTATGCCATATGTTCATGTTGTTTCCTAGTGATCCGTGCCTCTTTTGAGGATGATCAGTAAGGATGTTTTGTTAATATTGTGGTGCTCTATCCATCAATGTCTTTGTTTGCATTTGTGGAGCACCCTAGCTTGAGTCAATCGAGCTCTACTTTTGATATAAAATGTTTCTGGCAGATTGTTAACATGTTTAGCGATTTTGCCGAGGATGTTGTAGTTGATCCGTGCATGCTATATTGTTGTTCTTGCCATGTCTAGCTTCTATGCCATGTCTATTTGCTGGGTGTATGCTTAGTTTGTCATGCCATGCTTTGTAGTGAGTGCATCGAGCTCGTAAACATGCCTACTTGTTAACTGTTTTGCATGCTCCAGTTTTTCACTCTCTGAATCTGTTTATGTTTTTGCTATGTTCACATGCTTGCAATTGTATTTTCTGATCCCTTTTGGCTCAAGGTCACTAAGGGACTTTTGTTATATGCTTTTAGTAGCTTCATGCCATGCCTTGTTTTGCCATGATATGTTCCTGTAGCATGTAGTTTTCATGCTCTAAACATTGCTTTCTGATGGTAAATTCCTGACATGCTGTTAATTTCACTAAGTCTCAAACCTGTTATCATTTGCACTTTTGACATGCTTGTTTGAACCTGTTAATGAGTGAATTAGCCGTAGTTCAGTGTTAATCTTTTGTCAAGCATCATGAGTGGATCCCTGCCATGTATTTTTTTGCCATGTTTGAGTGTTGTAGCATAATTATCTTGATGCATTTAGATGACTACTTGCTGTTAATCGCAGACCGGTGCCATATTTGTTTTGCTTGCCATTTCCAAACCGTGCATCTGATTCCGGTGATCTTCATATCGATTTCAACCAAAATCAACTCCCCTTTCCAGTGGCACTCTTAGATTTCCAAGTTGAGGCCAGGTTAAATCATTCCTTTCCAAATCTTGCATATGCATCACATATCGCATCCCGCATATCATACCATGTTTGCATCATGTTGCTTGAGCATTGCACGTGGTTGATTATGTTCCTTTTGCTTGTTGTTCTTGTTTGGGTAGAGCCAGGAGACGAGTACGTGAACGAGGAGCCCATTGAGTTCGCTTACGAGGATCAAGGCAACTCTGAGAACTTTGCAGGCAAGATGACCATACCCTCGAAATCACTTCTATCTTTGCTTGCTAGATGCTCGCTCTTTTGCTATGCCTATGTTACGATACCTACCACTTGCTTATCATGCCTCCCATATTGCCATGTCCAGCCTCTAACCCACCATGTCCTAGCAAACCATTGTTTGGTTATGTTACCGCTTTGCTCAGTCCCTCTTATAGCGTTGCTAGTTGCAGGTGAAGATTGGAGATTGTTCCTTGTTAGAACATGTTTATTGTTGGGATATCATAATATTATCTTGTTTATCTTAATGCACCTATATACTTGGTAAAGGGTGGAAGGCTCGGCCTTATGCCTAGTGTTTTGTTCCACTCTTGCCGCCCTAGTTTCCGTCATATCGGTGTTATGTTCCCGGATTTTGCGTTCCTTACATGATTGGGTTATAATGGGAACCCCTTGACAGTTCGCCTTGAATAAAACTCCTCCAGCAATGTCCAACCTTGGTTTTACCATTTGCCACCTAGCCTCTTTTTCCCTTGGGTTTCCGGAGCCCAAGGGTCATCTTTATTAACCCCCCCCCCCCCCCCCCCCCGGGGCCAGTGCTCCTCTGAGTGTTGGTCCACCTCGTCAGCCGCCGGTGGCCACCAGGGGCAACTCTGGGCTAGCCTACCAGAAGTTTGGACAATTTGAGTGTGCCCTGAGAACGAGATATGTGCAGCTCCTATCGGGATTTGTCGGCACATTCGGGCGGTGTTGCTGGACTTGTTTTACCATTGTCGAGGATGTCTTGTAATCGGGATGCCGAGTCTGATCGGAATGTCTTGGGAGAAGGAATATCCTTCGTTGACCGTGAGAGCTTGTGATGGGCTAAGTTGGGACTCCCCTGCAGGGATTTGAACTTTCGAAAACCGTGCCCGCGGTTATGGGCAGATGGGAATTTGTTAATGTCCGGTTGTAGATAACCTGAAACTTAACTTAATTAAAATGCACCAACCGCGTGTGTAACCGTGATGGTCTCTTCTCGGCGGAGTCCGGGAAGCGAACACGGTGTTTGAGTAATGCTTGACGTAGGTTGTTCTAGGATCACTTCTTGATCATAGTTGTTCGACCGTGCTTTTGCCTTCTCTTCTCGCTCTCTTTTGCGAATATGTTAGCCACCATATATGCTAGTCGCTTGCTGCAGCTCCACATCATACCTTTACTTTACCCATAAGCTTAAATAGTCTTGATCGCGAGGGTGTGAGATTGCTGAGTCCCCGTGACTCACAGATTACTTCCAAACCAGATGCATGGACCGATGATACCGTTCCAGATGATATGACCAAGCTCAAGTGGGAGTTCGATGAAGACTCTCGTCGTTACTATGTGTCTTTTCCAGATGATCAGTAGTGGTGCCCAGTTGGGGCGATCGGGGACTTTGTCGCATTTGAGGGTTGATCTTTATTTTGATACCGTAGTCGGACCCTGAGTGTATTGGGTGAATGTAATAACTTATTTATGTATTTGTGTGACGTGGCGAGTGTAAGTCAACTATGTAGCTTTTCCCTTCATTTATTTACATAGGTTGTTGTGAAGATTACCTCACTTGCGATATTGCTTTCAATGCGGTTATGCCTCTAAGTCGTACTTCGACATGTAGAAGATATAGCCGCATCGAGGACGTTACAGTTGTGGAGCTAAATTGGGGTGTTGTGATTGAGAAGGTAATATGTGTGTCGTTGAACGACATCTCGTGAAACCCAAAGTTGTCTAACGTAACAAAATACATGTCTCGCCAACTAGATTGGGCGATCATGTCACTCCCTTGATTGTCCAACGCTAATGCCCCGCGCCAGTAGGCATTGAGCATGCATGTCATCAACCTTGCAAGCTTGGAGAGGTTATTATAGTACAAACTAGATTGGTCCAAATTACATCTTAGTGTGCAGTAAGACTAAATCTTATAGGTTAAAAAAATCATGAGCCGTCAAACTTACATTGAAATGGATGGATTAGATTGCTTTTTACAATTTCATGAACTCCAACTTTGGTAAAAAAATTTGGATTTTCACCTGCAATTTTTTGAAAAACAAGACCAGGAAAATATCCAATAAAAATCAAGTTACAATGAAAAGACCATGAAAATATCCCCCATGCAAAAAAAAAAGATGGCAATGTTTTGTTGGTATATGAAATTCCAAACTCAAACACAAATTCGTTTAGGAGGTATGAAGAGCAAATTGGGGTATAAAAAACAATTTTGCTAGAACTCATCTAGATGAGATTTAATTTGGTTTCATTCATATTTTATAGCCATTGGATGTGATGCTATAAGATGCGTGTGTGCTGACGTGGGTTGTATCCATTCTTGTTTTTTAGGTGAATGAGACCAAATTACGTCTCATCTAGATGAGTTCTAGGTACTCCCTAAAAAAAGTTGTGTTTATTGTTTGACACCATTTTCCGCTAATTTTTTTTCAAACCTTACAAATGAATTTGTGTTTGAACTTATATAAAATTCAGCATGTCCATACAAAATCATTTCTCCAACACACAAGACATCGCAGTCCTGCCGTGCCCCACAAACCAAGAAGCTGTTCCGGCGGGCCCACGCGACATGGGGCCAGCACAGCTCGCGGGTAGCTTGTGGCAGCGTAGCAGAAGCATTTCCGGCACCGAAATTTCCATCGATCTGAACGCCCCCACCGGCCGGTCGACCCTCCACCACCACCTACCGGCCCCGTCGCCGTCGCCGTCGTCTCCAGCCCCCCCCCCCCCCCCCAAACCCTCGCCCCCGCCCCCGCCCCGCCGCCCCCAGAGCCCCCGCCATGTCCACCAACGGCAGCTCCCCGGTACGTGCGCCGCCCTCTCGCCCCGGTCCACATGTCTCCGAAATTTCCCACCTTTGGTGTCCTCTCTGACGATTTGCTCGGGGGATCCCGCAGAGGGTCAGGGACACGGAGAGCAGCCTGGAGAAGGTGAAGCGGCAGCTGTCGACGGGATCCGGGAGGTACCTGCTGCAGGGCCCCCTGCTGAAGCGATCTGAGACGGTATGGCGCTCATCTCCGGGACGCTGGGTGATATCATATAGGGGTTATTTATCATCAGGCGTGTGAATGTTTGATTTTGGTGGTAGATTTGAACTAGTGAGGGGTGTGGCCGTCGAAAACCTAGGTTTAATGGCTCAATTCGGTGCGTTATGCTAAGTCGTTGATGTATTGCTCGTCCTGGGCTTTTATTTGATATAGCAGAGTGGACTTTTCTGTTCGATTTCCTGATATGATTTGATCGATGTACTAGGGATTATTTACAATTTGATGAGGAGTACTGCATTGCTCCGTGTCCTTATGCTTGAATTAGTATGTTTTTGTATTCAATTCGAGCAAGGAGAGAAAGGGAAAGCAAAGCGGATCTTGCTCCATGTGTTAGCTGATAAAAACTGATGGAAATGCTAGTTATTGGTAATATGAGATGTACCACAAGATTGTGGTGGTAGAAGGGTGGGTGGATCAGTGGTTGTCTACGAACACCATACAAGGAGGGGAGGTGTTCTTTTCTTTTCCATCTAGTTGATTGTGATGTACCTAGGCTTTACAATTTGATAGCCAGCCTTTGAATAACTGTTTGCAAATGAATCCAAGAGGATCCTGGTGAATATAATTTTCTGCCGATTAGCTTACTTGTGAGCAGTTATCTACTAATTTCAGTTTTGAACTGATATTATCTTCTTTCAAACAGCTACGGAAATGGAACGAAAGATGGATAATATTGGACCCAACGTCTGGCAAGATGGAATACAAGTACGGAACACCTTGTGTTTTGTAACTGAGAATGCCAAAGAACATTTGCACAGCTATCTCCTTATCTATTGTGTTTTTCTTGTTCCAGACTTCGGAGGAATGAAACTGCTGTTAAGGGAACCATTCTATTTGATGCTTCAAGCACCATTACTTTGTCTCCTGTAAATTTTCAGTAAGATTGGTCCCTGAACATAAACTTTTCTTGGTACTTTCTTTCAAACTTTGAAGGTTGTATAACTACCACTTCAATTCTTACAGAGGCATGCCAAAGTATGACGGATGCTGTTTCTGTATCCTTTACACGTCTGATGAGCTTTAAGCATATTTTTTTGCAAGCTGCCTATATCCTTCTAGTCTTTGGTATTCCTTTACTCTAGCAGACATTGGAACTCCTCAGAAAAAGGATTACTTTCTTTGCGCTGAAACTCCTGGTGCTGCCAAAGCTTGGGTATCTACATTGCAGTAAGTTTCCGATCTATTACCTGTGAAATATCATTGTATGGTCTGTACAGGCGTTTGCAGATTTGTTTTATGATTCTACAGTATAGTATCTAGTGCAAATGCTCAACTCAACCCAAACACGCAAACTTGGTGAGCCGTTCAATCAATGTGAATGGTATTATCACTAACAGTGCCACTATCCCTGTAGAAGGTAGCACTCTCATGGTGCAGATTTAAACGATGTGTTACATTCATTGTACATCTTGTGATTATAGTTTGCATTTTTGCACTGTATATGCACCTCTTAATTCTGTATTCCAGTAAGGTCTAACTAGAAGATAATGCTTTTGAATAGAACCAAAGAATTATATGATGCCATGAATTCCTTTCAACTTTAGGAGTCCTGGACGGCTGGACCCAACTAGTGTACATTGCGGGGCTATGCTACAGTATTAGTTAGTGGGTGCAAACGAGCTTTTCCACCCAAGCTAGCGTGTGATTGTGTTGAAATTCTTTTGGGCGGGGCATTACAGATACTAAGATGAAATTCGAAATGAGAAAGGGGTTCAAGCTTCATGCTTTCCTGTTTTATTTGTTTGGGAAATGGCTCTTTCCTGATGTCTTTCTGTAATAAATGTATCTCTGTTTGCTAAGTATGTCAATTTCTCCTTAGTAACAAGGCCAGTATATTCTTCCAGTAGTTAAATTAAATATTATAGTACATACAGTTGTTGAACTATTTGGTACTGATGATATCTTTAATTAACAGTGCAACTCAGTTAGTACTACAAGCGCATAAAGAGGCAGTAAATTCTTTAGCTGGGAATGGCTCTCCTTCTACATTAGGCACGGTTGCTACTGCAGTTGCTAATGCTAATGCAACTGCTTTGGAGGCAATGAAGGAGATAGATGCAGCACTGAAGGTTTCAATGAGGGCAGCTCTTGGGTTGGGTACAAATAATTCGAATGTGGGTCAACTTGATGATTTGACTATCATGAAGGTATGCATTCATCTCGATCTAGATAGATAAATCTCTTATCTGAATCTCTTGCTCCGTATTGTTATTAACTGTGGCTGGTGTGACCATACAAACAAAAATTTCCAGCATGATTCACTGCTGAGCTGTCATGACTCATGAGTCACTTCTTAATAATATATATTGCTTTATTTTCGAATATGTTTGTATTGTAATAAGCATTTTATTTTATTATTACACAATGTACATATGTACACCCCACTTATTGATCAAACATACTTCGTTATTCACACCAGCACTAAATCACTAATATCATACTGGCCGTTGCAAACCATGGTCACACTGTTCTCTATTGGTTTCCTTATATTGTACTCCCTCTGTAAAGAAATATAAGAGCTTTACGGAGGGAGTAACTGTCATCAAAAATTACAAATTCATCATCCCTGCCATTTTTAATAATAGCCCGGTTGTCTTAGACCAGACTAACATATTCTGAATAAACGTGGGGAATTCATTGTTAGGACATAATACTCCTTGCTTATTGTATGCGATTTTGACCTTTTGTTTTGTGGCTAGCATGTCATCCTTCCAACTATATACTGACCAGTATAATCTGTTAAATGGTTACATCTTTGGGCACCAAGTTGTATGGTGGTGTGATGGTAGCTACATAATTCTGTATCCTTGTTATATACACGGGCATTGATTTGGTCAATTCTTTGTGTACCGTGTTAATGTTTCCCAGGAGACTCTCCGAGTGAAAGATGAGGAGTTGCAGCATTTGGCTAAGGACATTCGTGCTCGTGACGCCACAATTCAGGAAATTGCAGAGAAGTTAACAGAGACCGCAGAGGCTGCAGAAGCAGCAGCTTCTGCAGCTCATACAATCGATGAACAGAGACGACTTCTATGTTCAGAGATTGAGCGTCTGAAAAAAGCAATGGAAACACAAATGAAACAGTCCATTCTTAAGGTCGATATTATGTTTTGTATTGCTTATTACTATTTTGGAAGATTTAAGTGCTCTGAACTCTAATGCTAAATATGGTTAATGGATGTATGGCAGCTACGGCAATCTGAAGAGAAGGTAATTAGCCTGAGCAAAGAGAACGACCAGTTGCTGAAGGAAAGAGACGCCGCATTTCAGGAAGCATATATGTGGCGCACTGAACTAGGAAAAGCTAGAGAGCAAGCAGTGATACAGGAAGCAGCAATTGCCCGAGCAGAGGAAAAGGTAAGGGTGTCTGAAGCGGATGCCGCGGTTCGGATCAAGGAAGCCGCTGAAAATTTGCATGCTGCTGAGAAAGAAAAAGAAGAACTTCTAGCCCTTATTGGTGTTCTCCAATCACAAGTGCAGAGGTTTTTGTCTTGTCCTATTCCTTATGCTATACACACAAGTTCAAAATGAAACCTGCATAGACATTTATCCATCGACATGAATTTACACTATGCATTACCAGTGATGATTAAAAGATAAACCGTACTGATGCAGAGAACAAAGCAGCACGAAGCAAGTATGCGAGGAGAGATCCGAGTCATGCTCCGGCGCCGACAACTCCCCTCCGCTGACGAAGCACGTCGACGCATCGGACGACGACGTGGACAAGGCGTGCGTGAGCGATTCAAGATCGGTCTTGGTCTCGAGCGAGAGCACGGAGGTCCAGCTGGCCGTGGATGGGGTGGACATCCGCCCCATCGGCGACCCAGAGTGGGGCAGCTTCCAGCAGCCGGAAGCGCTGATTGCCGATGTGCGGGAGGTCTCCCCGGAGGCGGAAGGCAGCAGCCTGGATATCCCGGTGGTCAACCCGGCACCGGCCAATGATCATATGCAGGGAGGGGCAACACATCCCTGAAGGCCTGGAGGTCTTGGAGCTGTCCATTGCTTTCTTGGGTGGTTTGTGATTATTGAGGAGACTGGCAGGGATTTGAATCCTCTCGAGAATTACTTTTGTGTTTTTCTTTTTGCGCTGTTTCCGGGTTGTGTCTCCGTTGTATTTAAGTATGCAACTCAATAAAAAGATGATAGCGGTTTGTCGTGTGATTGTAAATTATTATTCACGTCATATCTCTTTGTGCCATGTTTCGAATTATGTTCACAATTGAAACGAATGTGATGAGAATAGAAGACATGAATTGAAATTTGATGCCATGGAACTAAAAAAGTAGAAGTTGCTCGTTTAGTACAAAGTTTTTTTTTTGAGCATCCGTTTAGTACAAAGTTTGATAATTGATACTCTCTCTGTCTCTCTGTTGCTGATTTAGTATAAAGTTATACTTGTACCATTTCCCCCCACTGGGTTTCGTAAACCATCTCAACTGTCAGCCTTATTGGCTTATAACAAAATAAAATCATATTTTTGTTGGTAAACCAACAAGTACCAACTCAATTGGCAGCTAAAGTTAATCATGTTGATTGCGTATAAATAATTCGTGCCCCGGTTACAATGCAAGGGCAATAATCTATTACTCCCTCGGTTTCTAAATATAAGATCTTTAGAGATTTCAATACAAACTACATATGAATATATATAGACGCATTTTATAGTGTAGGTTCGCTCATTTTGCTCATAGTCTATTGGAATCTCTAGAAAGTCTTAAATTAAGAACGGAGGGAGAACAATGGAAAAAATACAACAGCAATAATCTATTACAAGGAAAGATTTCCTGTAGAACCGGTGCAAAAAGCATATCTTCCAAACAAGTCCCAATTAGAAAAGGAGCCAAATTTATACAAACCACCACACAAACTTTCTCTGAAACAACAGCATTTCCAGTGCTGATGATACGTGCATCACAGCCACTCATCAGGTCAGCAGCGCAAACATGTCAATCTGCTCACATTGCTACCACAGTTTTACACAACAACAGCAACTCGGACAGAATAAATATACATACAATGGAGGCGGCGAAATGCGGTTACAATATCAAAACCTTACTTCTCAATGGATCAGCCAACCCATGAGCTTCTTCTAGTTCTTAATCTCGACGTCGTTCAGCCCCCCTCTCGGGCTACTGGCATTGCTCGGCGGCTCATACTCCTGGCTCGGGAAGACCTCCGACTGCAGGCCCGTCGAGATGTTGTTCACATGGAGCCACGTCAGCTCCCACAGGCTGTCGCCCCCTATCGTGCTCCTCTTGGCGAGGATCCCCCTGCTCTTCATCGCGACCAGGATGTTCCTGAGAAGGTCCGGGATCAGTTCCTGAAGCTTGTCGCTGCGCTTGCCCCGGACCTTGGTCTTGATGCACTTCTCCATCCGGCTGAGGACCCCCAGCCACAGCTTGCAGAAGCTGCTCAGCCCGAAGAGGTCTGGTAACAGCTGAAGGTAGACCTTCGCTACCAGTTTCACGGCGAGCACAAGGGATCCTTCCATGTTCCTGTGGTCCTTCTGTGAGTGGTTCTGGGCGATTTCCAGCAAGTCGTCCAGCAACACGAATATGACGTGATCGAAAGCGTGTGACCATGTGGTGGACTGGAGGCCTATCCCTTCGGTCGCTGTTAGGCATCGCTGGAGTGAAACCAATGCGTGGTTTCGCACCTCCTCTCTCTGGTCCAAGCTCAGCTTTTTCAGCGCTTGCAGCAGTTTGAGCCACATCTCCCTGATTGCTTCCAACCCTCTATCAGCATCTTCGCCTGGCTCTTTTGTATCTTGCGACCACCGGGCAAGATTAGTGACCGAATCAGCCATCAAATCCAGGGCACGAATGGACCTGTCTGTTAGACCAACCCTGGACTCGGCAAACTGCCTTGACGCTTCAATGCAGAAGGCATAATTTGATCTTGAAAGGTGACCCTCTGACATGATAAACATGATAGCCTCAAAGCCTACCCCTGAAGCATCTGGGTGGCGAGCTGTAATGGAGAGCAGCAACACTACAGTTCTCCAACCCATCTGCGATTTTATGTGTCTCGCGTTTGCTTTGACAAGCCGTGCAACCTCTTGTGTAATATTCTCACAGTATGCATCCGCTACACGTGCATCCAGCTTCAGAACTAATTGCAATGACCTCAGCAACTCGTCAGCAAGGTTCTCTTTGTATGGAAGTAACCTCTGGCATATCCGCAGAAGGCCAAAAATAGCTTTCTCCACAAGGGCACATGGCATGACTGTGGACTGAACTATGTTGGCAATATGCTCATATACGCCTTGCCAGAGGAGCACAATTCGATCTCGATTGTTAAGCGTGATGGCAATGAGAAGTTCCAAGCAGAATACTGCTGTGTCTTCATCGTCTGGCGAGCTGGCAACCTTTTGAGGCCGCCCTGCAGCCCATATCAGTGCCCTGGCAAGCTGCAAAAGTGAATCAGGATGCAAAACTTTGCTCTCTGTAAATATACCATCAATGCGGCACTTCTGGATTGTCTGAAGAGTCCTCTGGTGGGCAGCAAGTTGCTGCTCGGTTGGTTGTGATCTTGGTTCCTCGCTGTCAAGCGAGAGTAGCTGACTAAATCTTCCCATGAGTCCAGAGGATTTCCGAGGGGTGCCCATCACTGGAATGTGAGATGTGGAGATTGAGCTAGGAACAGGCTTTCCTTGGACAGTTTCAGCACAAACTTCTGAATCATCAGCTGCATCACTAGCAACACGGGCAGGAAGAAGCCCTAGCTTATGCAGTCTCAGGATGCAATCCAATACATTCCTCCAGCCAGTACGTATGTAATGCCCATATTTATTAGCTATGGTAAACAGTGTCTCAGTTGCCAATCTAGCCTTCAGATCATCTCCAAAGGCGGTGACTGGTTCCTCGACCAAAGAGGTATTCAAAAGAGTGGTGAATTTGCAGAGAGAAACAACAAGATCGTCCAAAACGTCTTCAAGATGATGAAATGCTGAGATCTTTGCGATGCCCAAGAAGCCATCCACACAGGTCAACAGAACTTCTTCATGTTCCGAATGATCAAATACCACTGCAATGGCAGCAATAGTAGGGCCGGACATGATAGCAAACATATCGTGGTCGAGGAAAGGCTGAGAATCACCAACAATATACTGGGGTGTTGACTTGGACTTCCGCATTAGATCTATCCAACGGCTGGGAGACATTTCCAAATATCCCATGCCCTGCTCAGGCGTGGTCTTAATCTCATTTCGGCAGATAGCGTGGTATAGCTCAGACAACATCTCACGTGGGAGGTCACTACCCCCATTTATGTTCCTGTTGTTTTTTATGAAGTCCTCCTCAGTCATCTTCTTCTTCACCTGCATGTTATGCTGATCAGTGTTCAGCATTATAATTGAGTAAGACAGCAGCAAAGCAGTGTCCTTATTTGCAAAAGCTTGCGGAGCCTGCTCGTAGTATCTATCTGAAAAGGCCTCAAGAACCCTCTGTATCTTCTGAGATTCTCCAGGTAGTCGGAATGTCTCCAAAAATAACCTCAGAGCTGTATCCAAGTTCATCTCCTCAAAGTCAAAGGTCTGAGCAAACTCATGAAGCACCTGAACACAAAACTCGTCATGATTGCCGAGAAAGTCTCCTACGAGATTCTTATCCAGACCAGCTGTGTAGCGGAAAAAACAAGCCACACTCTGCGGATCAAGCTTCTCGGGCAACAGATGATTGCCTTGAAGGAACTCCAGACCTTTCTTCGGGTCCCTGTTGAAGTGGTCAGCACCAATCATTAGCCTCCTCTTGACATACTTCCTTTGGCGGACAAATTTCACCCAATGCTGAGGATCCAAAAAATTCTCGCACTTAACAGTCCAGAATGGAGCATATTCATCAAGTTCCACAGACCTTAGTTCAGGGCCAGAGGTTGCATTCCCAATTCGATCAGCCATTCCCTGAATCACAGCAATCAAGCCTTCCAGTGCAAGGATGTGCATAGAAGACAAGGGGCAGTTAATAGGAAATGCACTCTTTGATAGAAGATTTGCAAGCTCCTCAAACACATTCCTGCATGTTATGTCACAGTCAAGATTGGCGTACATCTCCACCATAAAATTCTTCTGTCGACAGAAGTCTACAAGAGCTTCCATTGCAACCTCCTGCTGATGATATGTTGCTCCAAATCGGGGCTGTGCGAGCCTTAGAATTATGCAACAAAAAAAGGCCTCAAGCTGCATCTTGAGCTCATTGCGGAGGTGATGGTAAAGATTCAACACGATGCTGCACACCACTGAAAGAGTAAGCGGGCTTATCGATAAGCCAAGCTGCATTAGGTTTCGGAAAAGCTCATCTTGGACCAGCGACAGCACCTTTGGATGCCTCCCAATTGCAGACCCACCAAGCTCTATCGCTGAATTGATCAACTTCAGAGCAAACAAAGGTTGACCTTCATCATACCCGTTCAGCTCGACACCACTGAGGAGAGAGCATAGGAAATGGAAAATCTCCTCCATGCAAGTTGTTCCATATGGCTCCACAACAAGGACACTACCATCCGGAGAATTCTCATCAGGTGTGCCTGCCTCGGACACATAGCTTCCGTTTCCATTTTCCATTTGCCCGATACCAAATGGATGATTCTTATCCATGCCACCCATCTGCACGAGTACAACACAGAAATCAATTGTAACCAAATAGAGCAAAAATGTCATCTAATACATGAGAATGGTACATGATATAAAAAATAAATGCCAAGAAGCTAACCAAAATTCCGAACTTGTATAAGATCAGGACCTAAGGTGTGATCTGTGGCGTTAGCCCATACAGGGATCCAAAAGCTTGTTTAAATTCTGAATTCTTTTGATAGCAGTTCTACAGATTGCATTTAATTTGAATAAAAAAATTCTGAACTTGAACCACAGGTCGAGTAACAAAATGACAAATTTGGCGGTGAATAGTAGCAAATGGATCTGAAAATTCCATGTAGTGGTAGATGGATCTTGTGTGAATGTTGGCATAAACTTTTCAACACTTTTTGGCATCTCTAGTGAACTGATTGTGCCAAAGGGTATGCTTGGTTTGAGCCCCAACTAGCCCCACCAAAAATTTGGTGTGACCAAAGCGCCAATTTTTTTGGTAGCTTGTTTATGTTTGGATTGTGGCCATTGGACCATCCAAAATTTTGGCAAAACAGACCTCTTGTTTGCTTTGCAACCAACTGTGGTTTCCTGACCATACTAGTCTTGCACAAATTTAAACAAGCTATATTTTGTCTACTTATAGGAGACTTACAAGGGCTGAAGCTATCTGTTTTAAACCTGCCCTAAGATTGTCTTGCACGACGTGGCCATGCTGGTGCAAGATAAACATGACTCTGGAGGGCTCAAACATCGATTGCAGTATTCGCATACTACACAATAACATTATGGGATTAGGTTTTTTGTGCATCATTTAGTTCAAACAGTAGGAAAAAACAATCACCTTCCCTGCCTCTCTGCCCTACCCAATTGAGTTCTACCCTATCTCTTATCTCACTTGATCGGGACCAGTGCAGCATAATCAGTTAGGTTCAATGCATCTTCCTCAATAATTGCGATGCTGTGTTTCATGGAGTAGCATATAGTGTGTGCAATGCTGCTGCATTCTTGGATACAGCAAAATGAAAATCGTAAATTTGTGCTAGTTTTAAGGGCGAGCTGTGGAGTTTTGTGGCATTTGTGACTAATAATAGCGAAAGCAGAAGCTCACATTACAAAGAACATAGCATACCTCTGGTTTGACGGCAGCGTCGTCTGCGTCGCCGGTGCCTATCAGCGGGAGGCGGGCGAAGACGAGGCGGACGAGCTCGTGCATCACGTGGCGGGAGAAGCGCTGCAGGAGGTCGCCCTTGGCGGCGGCCTGGTGGACGACGCGGAAGCAGGTGTTGACGGCGGTGAGGACGTGCTGGTTGCCGAGCGCGGGCGCGGCGGGGGCGCGGAGGCAGGCGAGCAGCGCCTGCAGCATCCGCATGAGCACGTCCTCCTCCGCGGCGGGCTCGGCGCCGGCCTCGAAGCGGCAGCAGGCGACGGCGTCGACGACCTCCCGCAGCGCGGAGCCCGGGAGGGCGGGGGCCGTGAGCGCCATGACCTCGTGCAGCGCGGCGAGGGCCGCCGAGGTGGCGTCGGCGCCGGCGTCCTCGGAGCGCACCGCGTCGAGGAAGGGCCGCAGCGCGGCGGCCGGGAGCGAGGGGGAGGCGGCGGCGAGCGGGGCGAAGGCGAGCCGGCGCAGGGCCTTGAGGGAGGCCACGAGCGGGTGGTCGGCCGCCGCGTCGTCGGCGGCCGCGGCGCGCGGGTGGCGGAGGCCCCGGCGCATCACGGCCAGCACGGCGCTGGCCTGCGCGGAGATCGCGCAGGCCAGGGCCGCGGGGTCGGCGCACGGGGCGGCGTGGGGAGGGGCGTGGTGGTGCGGCGGCGACTCCTCGGCGATGGGGTCGATGCCGCCCGAGTTGAGCGGCCTGGGGCGGCCCATTTGGGTGGGTGGCGGGCGGCCGGCTAGCTGGGTCGCGAGGCGGGGGGCGGCATGGGGGGTGGATCTGGGGCGGAGATCCGGCGAGCGGCTGCTCGGGGGAGGACGGCGGGGAGGGTACGGGAGGGGAGTGGGAGTTCGTGCGTGCGTGCAAGACTGCTTTTTTCCCCCTCCTCGTGTCCGCTTTAATTTTTCCGCCGCGCCGTGCCGTGCGTCGGGGAAGAGAAGAGAAGCGGAGCTCGCCGTGGACTGGGGACGGACTTTCGCTCGAGCTGGTGGGTGTCGTTGCGCGTCGGAGAGAACCAAGGAGCGAAATGCGGCAACGAGGTGAAAACTGCTTTCTTTTTCTTTTCTTTTTTCTTTCTTATCTTATAAGTACTATTGTGTGTGTTCTTATTTTCCATGGGTTTTGGTTTTTCGATGGCATCGATGGGCACAAACATCGCCGGGTGGATCACGATGAACACGGCGGTAGCGCCATAGTAATACAAAAGTGGATCCGCGTCGGATGATGTACTGCAAAGATATGGTGATGGGGTTGTGATGATGAAGACGGATGGATGGTGATGAACTGATGATGCCCTCTCGATGCGGTGACCGGGACGAGATCAGACGTACTCCTTCCGTTTCTAAATATTTGTCTTTCTAGACATTTCAAATGACTACTACATACGGGTATATGTAGACATATTTTAGAGTGTAGATTCACTCATTTTGCTCCGTATATAGTCATTTGTTGAAATGCCTAGAAAGACAAGTATTTAGGAACGGAGGGAGTAGTCGGGAAAGAATGGAAGCGGAGAACCCTAGCTGAAGTGAGTAGATAAAGTTAGGATTGCTTTCGTCTTACTCTTTCATTTTCCGTGTTTGGCTTATAACATGCCCGGTTTGAATTAGAGCGGTGAAAAGATAGAAGATAAACAGCGATGGATGCATTGGAATTACAACGGTTAACCCCACACGGTGTTTAATCTCTCGCCTTGGCCGCCTATCCATTTACCCACTCACATCCCCAACGTTGGATAACCGGGGAAGTGTTACTGCAGGTGTTTGTCAATCATCGACAGTTGCACATTTCTTTAGTGTTCGTCTAGATTCTGACATTAACTGCATGGAATGACATTGATTACCGTTAGGGGATGGTTTGATAGTTTAATAGTACCATATACTCCCTCCTCCCAAAATATAAGGCGTACGTTGACTTTTTTGTCTTCATCGCACAATTTTGACTATCATTTTCACTTACCGTATGCCTACAAAATTATTATAAAGACATGTGAAATATAATTCTTTTGCAAGATAAATACGATGATGCTATTGATACATGTTCAATCCATGTACTTTGGTATATATTAATGATCAAAGTCATGCATCAAAGACCGTGCAAAGTCAAGTGTGCCTTATATTTTGGGGGACATGCATACAAAGGGTGTGAAATTGATGTAACAAATGAAAATTACCTCTCCCGGCATAACTATAAGATGGTCACCCTCAAAGATCGTCCCTGACTCTAGATTATCTTTTATAATTATCCCCGCATCTTCATATTTATCAATCATTGGCATTCTACATGTTCATAAAGAAAGCGTAAATGTTGCAACCGGCTGACATCTATCAACATAACAAATTAGACAACCTTCTATACAAGTGCCCAAAAACAAATAAAAATATTAAAAAAAAATTGCTCCCTCCAATTTGTCATGTCTCTTACAAATTACAAATCCAACAAAAGATTTTATTAAAGAGGAGACATATTTACAAGAGGCAGATATGATAATGTACCTTACTACATCACCGGGCCCACACAAATGTGGAGCGTGTTGGTCTATGGATTTATGCTGCACAATTGGCATGGGGTGGAGTTCTTCATAGAGCAGTAGCTGAGGCCAAGGTAAACAAACCTCTGAAAAGTGAGAACAACTTTTGCAAATAAAGGAAAACTCAAGAATACAAACAAAAACAATGTGCATCTATCAATAATCCAAATGAAACAATGTGTCACAGCAACAAAGCTCTCCAAATCCTGATGGTGGGTACCTCTTAAATCTTATATGCAAAAAAATAGTCGCTGAGCTTCTTTTGGTGAGGCGACCTTGGCATCTTCTTTCAATTTGTTCACGACATGATCCAACTTCTCCAACTTTCTAGACTAGTGGTGAAGAACTGTAAGGGCATCTCCAGCCAGGCCCTCAAGAAGCCTCCCCAGGCGCATTTTTAGACGCCGGCGAGTAAAAATCCTCCCAGCCGCAATTCCAGTCACGTTTTTCGCCGGATCTGACGAAAATCACGGCCGGCGCTCGCGATGGAAACTCAGCAAACCGGGATGCAGCTGGGGGCGCCGGCGCTATATTTTAGCCGCGAAAGGCCCACTGCCAGCCTCTAATCTCTCTCTCTCTCTCCTTTTTCTGGCTAGGGCCAGCACGTGAGGCATGCAAAAAAAAAAGACAACGCGGAGAAGCTGCAAGCGGCTGGCCCTGCGCCGCGCCTCCCCGGAGCAGCTTCACACCGCCGGCCCCGCGCCGCGCCTCCCCGGAGAAGCTTCACGCCGCCGGCCCGGTCGCCAGTAGCCAGCCCCCACAGGCCTCCGTGCGCTACCGAGCCCGTCACCGGAGCAGCTCTCTCCTCCACGGGCGGCCCCGACACCGGGCGCGCCGGCCACGGGCGGCCCCGGCCCGGAGCCACGCACCGGTGGGCGCAATCCTGAGCCTCACACGGGCACGGCACGGCTGGCGGCGGCCAGCGGGGAGCCGGGACGGGCACGTGCGAGATGGGCGGACGGGGGCAGCGCGGCCTGGGCTCGCGAAGCTGTCCGACTCGGGGCGCAGGGCCATGGTTTCCGGACCTGGCGCAGGGCGCGTGCGTCGCGCTGGAGCGCATCCACCATACGCCATGCCACCGTCCAGTAGTTGGAGCACGGAGGCAAAGAAGACGCGGAGACGGCGGCGAGGCCATCCACACGGAGGCCGCGGCGGTGCGCGAGCTCCTCCTGGCATCGCTGGCCGCGGCGGGGCACTGGGCGTCGGTGCTCTTCCTCGCTGCGCGCCACGCGCTCGTGAACCTTCGAGCTGCCGCCACGCGTCCTGCTCGTCGAGGTGCAGAGATGCTTGGGGTGGAGACGGCTGGAAAAATTTGCCACCCAGACTAAAAAAATCCGCCGGTGCCTCCCCAGAAGGCCGAAAAAACGCCTCCTGAGGGGCACAACGGCTGGAGATGCCCTAAGCTTGTGTTGCATGGAGTGATGCCCAACTGATGTTCCTTCAACAATTTGTATATCGTGTTTCAAGCGGCAAGTGGCTATTGCGGTTTGTAAAGCATGGTACGACTGTGGCATTTGTAGATTGACCTTTCCTTTGATGTCGATTCAGTGCAATTTTCAATCTCCGATGAACGACGCCCTATTGAAGAAATAAGATGTTATGGTTTTTAGTGTAATTTTATTTTTACTAGTCATTTTGTGTCCAATTGTCTTTCAATTGTGCTACATGTTGTTTTGTTGGTAATTAGTATATCTAAGATGCTATTTGGATGGCTTTTCTCAAGAAAAATTTGAAGCTCACGTCAAAAGAAAACAGCTTGTACTACAATATTACAGCTCCTTTGATTCAAAGAATTTTAGAAGAATTTGATTCTTAAGAATATTTTTGTTCGAACCATGTAGAAAAGTTGCACGCAATTTATATAAAAGAAGATAGTACAAAGCTGAAGATGGGGCAACCCATATATTGCCAAAGATGGCACAACCATAACAACATGACGACCCAAGAACAAAAGCAAAAGGCAAACATGCAAGAACGACCCGAAGCTCGACAAATAAGCACCTATGACCCAATTCTTAAGAATATTTTCTATATAGGTTCGTTTGATTCACAAGATTGAATCTTTTGAAAAAAAAATCTGAGGAATCCTAATGCACACTTTTGACGAATATTTTCTATCCATTCAAACCTCTTGATTGTTTTTTCCTATTGCACTGAACCAGACGACCTATCATCGGTCTGTGTGCCATGTTATAAGTTGGTCTATGAGCATTTGTGTAACGTCTCTATGGCGCTGCAGTATGGTTTGGCTATGAATACCAAGCACATGTGGACATCAAAAGAATGACTCTGGATTGATGTCATTTGGCACAGGATATGACCTTGCCCTGTGATGCCTCGCAAGATGAAGGTATCACATAAACTTTTGCTTGGAGGATGCTCGGGAAAACTCTACTCGCGGGTAAAATGGCTGGTAGATTCTCTGTTCACATCAATAAAAATTGTTCTGGGTGTAACCAGGAGGAAGATGAGCTTCATCTTTTCTTCCGCTGCAACTTTGCTGGAGCAACTTGGTTTGCTCATCCTCGGTAAAACAGATAGTATGATTTATTTATGTGAACAAACAATCGTTTCTTGATTTCCAAAGGCCAGTGGCTGAGTATGGTGATCAAGTACTGAGTATTCCAAGAAAATATGGTGTACATTCAGAATTACTAGCATGTAATTAGCGGCTATTAAGGTGGAATGTTATGCTTTGTACATATATATTTAATAGCATTATGTTAGTACTCACTCCGTTCCCAAATATAAGTCTTTTTAGAGATTTTAACAAATGACTACATACAGAGCAAAATGAGTGAATCTATACTTTAAAATACATCTACATACATCCGTATGTTATAGTCCATTTGAAATGTGTAAAAAGACTTATACTCCCTCCGTCCCAAAATATAAGAACGTTTTTTACACTATACTAGTGTCGAAAACGTTCTTATATTTTGAGACAAGGAAGTAGTATTTAGGAACGGAGGGAGTATAATTCAGTTCCAAATCATGAGGTAACAGAAAAACAACAACACATATCTGCATTACTCGCTCTGAACTAGAGGCTTCAAGGATTAGCATTTGCTCCACTTTGTGTGCTTGCTTTCCGATTTTCGAGATCAAGACATCTATCATGATCATCTTCTTTTCATCTTCTTTTTTGGGTGCAAACGCTTGTGCTCGAACAGCACTGCACTGTAATCATCATCCATCATTGCAGAGAACGGACATACCCATGTGGGAAGAAAAAGAAGTGTCATCCCATACTTCTGGCTAGCTGCCTACTTATCACTTTCAGACCCCACGACAGCGGGGGTCTTCTATGAACTGGCTATGTTATTCAGACACAAGGTTTATAAGTTATATGCGTAGAATAAAGGCCAAAGAAGTCCAGTTTAAGATTGTTGGGCTCTTCGCAAATGAAGCGCCGAAAAAGTTAATGCCCAGCATATCATATATTCTTATTAAAGAGCGTTTGATAATCAGGTCAAATGCTGACACATAGCGAGAACACTAGTGATTTCACTCCCATCGCCAAAAAGAACTGCATAGACCCATTGCCAGTATCATACAAAGAAGGTAACCCAAAGTTGAGTGCTTGGAACAAAATGCCCCACGCCAGCAACAAGACCGAGGTGTGACGAACTGAGCGCTCAGGAAGAGAAAACGATGGACCAAGCTTGTTTTCTTGTTTCAATCAAAATAATGGCCCAGTCAAAGTCCAGTTTGGAGAAAACATGTAGAGAAATCCACCCAGGCATTTCCCATCACGACTTCAGTTGATCAAACGTCTTGAGAAGACTAGTCTTGCAGGCCTCAATCTCGGCATATTCAGGGGAATTCGGAGTGGAGGCGACGATGGCGTAGGCACCTGCCTTGTCCAAAAACCCCGCAGCTTTATCTGTACATACAGCACAAGAATGAAACTTAAATGGACCACTTTAGATACCAGAATGATACAAGGAACTAGAGTCAAGTACGATGTGCCAATGGGAATGGCCAGTATTTTTACTCACCCGACTTTGCAAGTGCCACAAGAGCTTTCAGAGCTTCTTTGCGTGTTTTGTCATCTTTAGCACCTTCTAACACATTGAGAATTTCTTGAGCTCCCCCCATCTCTACCACCTTCATTCTCCTTTCATCTGTAACCGTAGGAGATTAGTAACAACATTCAATAGTAAAATGGGAATACATTTCATTGACAGAAATGTTAAGTACAGATAAACTGAAGTTAACTGTTGTTACAGGAGTAGGAACGGAACCACAGAAAAATTAGCTACTGCAAGGCTTCATATGGCTAGATCCTTTTCACTTATAAACTCTAGCAACTTCTACGGCAGAAATGGACCACATGACACAAATGACTAATATCCCATGTGATAGACTAGTAGCAATCTAACAGGCATAACCATTAGTAAAGAAAGCCCATAATCTCATGAGTCCGACATTGCTCAACTCCAAGTAACTGCTAAGATGAAATGCTGGATCATTCTCATACAGGGGTATGCAAAATGGCAGGGCCAATCAATGAGTTGGATATTGGTATTTTTAAGAAAAGGAGGAACGAGTTGGATATATTGCTCATACTCTCCACAACAGATGTAACATCCTAACTTTATGAGTTCATTTTTTTTACAAAGCAAAGGATATTACACAAAGCAGGAGTTTTCCTAAACAAATCAATCAGTAGTGGTTATTTGCCACGAACAATATGTGGTAGAAATAAGTTTGTGTGATTCAGGGAGCCATCTAACAGGGCTTCAGGCTTTGTTTGTGCACATGAAAGATGAAAATTTTGAGGTACGGGAGATAGATCATAGATATAAACAGAGTGACAGATTATAAGTTGTCACGCCATGGAGTCCTGGACCCAGCCGATAGGTCTTTCTTGGTTTCCAAGTCTAGCTGGGCCAATTCACAATAATAGGTCTATTTACATATTTCCTTGTTAGTTTGAGCTGGTTCAAGTTTTTCCTAAACTCCCACCAAGCTGTGCTAACATACAAGAAATACTAGTATCACAAGTCGAAATCGAGCTCTCTAAGCAAGCAGTTCATAACATGTTGCAAAGCCCAGCATCGCAGAAATAAATTGCAACAGAACACTAAAAATGCTTGGATAAAATTGGTTACCATCAACGGCAAAACGAGCTAATCGGGAAGCCCCCATCCGCTTGAACAAGGGATCTTTGACATGTAAAAGCGTAATGGATTGCTGTAGTAGGTTATCCCCTGTAAACTTGTCAGACAGAAGCAATTTCAAGTTCACCGGCATAATGTCTCATCTGTTAGCACATTATGAAATCACTATCATACCCATGTAGGGAAAGAACTGCCAACCAACAAGGCCAGCAGTTCCTATGAAGAATATCTTTAATATCCATCCAAATTTCTTCTCAACTTCCTCCTCAAGTGCCCTGTCATCTGTGCACCATTTCAGTTCATGTTAGACAATTATATACAAGTATTTCACTTGGGGGAAAGTATTCATACAGTAAAAGAATAGCAAAAACCGCAAAGTAAAAAAACTTTCGAATTTCTTGTTCACAAATTACTTTCAACACAAGTTACCACAGCATAGCTCCATACATACTTCCACAGTGACATAAAAGCATGTGGATACAAAGCATAACCACTGAAACAGAGCTTACTAAGTCATAGTGATCCTGTAAGGCAATTCCACAGGCACCACGACCAGTCTGACAAAGTGACTTTGAGGCCAGGGTGTTCTCGAAGAAAAACACTAGAATTGTACGACGCAGGAACCACCGGATCAAACTGATAACACACTGTGATTACCGGCGAGACAGGGTGAAACAATTAAACATGTCTCTTCCTCCCCTACACACCAATCTCACGTTCACTGATCCGCATACATGTACATCGTACACCAATAAAACAATCACCATCCACAGCCAAACACACACGGTAACTCATGGCCATTTTCACCCAAATTGGCTACTTTAATTTCATCAATGTGTCCCATGAGCAGCGAAACATCATAGATTTGAGGAAGTGAGATGAAGCCACTGGCCACTGGCCATACCTCTCTCGTTGTAGGTGCAGAGCCTGCGGCACAAGCGGATCCCAGATCCGCCATTCCAACCGCCCGCCGCGACCTAGAGACCAGACCACACGAATCAGGAAGCTTAGAGCATGGCGTGGAAGGAACCCAAAGCCCAGGAGGGACCGGGGAGCGTACCTCGGAGCCACCGGCGTGGCGTAGGATGGGGACTGCTCCGCTGGAACATGCCTCCGCGGCCACCGGCGCTGCCCGGCGAGCGGCTGCCGCGGCCGACGGCGGCGACAGGAGGCGGCGGAGCGCCACCTGCGAGAGCCTCTGCATCGGTGAAATGGTGTTGTGGAGGCCGCTTGGGCCCAGTGGGCTTACAAGTTCTCTTCGAGGCGATAAGTTGGACTTTGTCAGATGGTTCTCCTCGTTGGGCTGGATATGGCCTCTACCTTTTGCATTTCTTAGAAAAAAGAGAAAAGTGTACTTTCCCCCTCAAATGTGGCTAATGGATCAAATACCCCCTAAACTTCAAAACAGGTTTTTTAGGCCCTTGAAATCTGCTCGGTTTCCCACGCATGCCTCGCGGATACAAGCCGAGGTTACGTGAAATATAGATTCACTAGAGAATTCACAAGGTCTAGCTAGGAACAACTTTTTGTCCGTCCTTGAAATCTACTCGGTTTCCCACGCATCTAGCCGCCTCTTTGGCACTGTGAGGTAGGGGAATGAGACCCTCTGACTTAGCTTTCTCTACATCGGAGGGATGACCAACTCGTATCGTCGTCCATGCGGCATCCTACGGCGACTGGCGAGCTCCTTCACTAGGGTGGTCAGGAAAACCAACGGCCCAATCGAATGAAGCAAATAAAAGAATGGCGTGAAGATAAGGAAAATGATTTGAGGACCAACGTCGTCAGAGCGTTGAATGTGCCCGACGCTAGAATAAGTTGTCCCAACACTTAGATGGATATGTGGAGCAGCATTAAGGTTGTGTCCTTAGCGGAGGTGGAGGTGGACGTCGATGAGGCTTCGTAAGTTGTCATACGGGTAACGAGGTGGCACTAGTGGCAGCCAGCGGCGGATGGACCTCTGGGGCGTCATTACAGACCTTGGCGATGGTAGTTGCCACTACTTGAATCAACACTTTTGCCGGCAAAGCCCTTGTCGAGTGTTCCACTTGGCGAATGTTGCTCGACGTACATCCTCGCAAAAACGAGGTTTGTTGAGTTCCTTCTTTCAGGCATCGGGTAATGTTTTGTTGAGCGGCAAGCATGGGTGCTCAGCGCAATAAAGTGGCTTGACAGACAATTGACGAAAACCGTGCTTGCCACATTGCACCAATGTGTGGAGAGTGCTTGTTGGCTGGACTCGGCGAAAGCCGACGCGCAAAAGGTCACCATGTGTCCCTTTAGTTTCATCAAAAATAGATATTTGACAAATAAGCTCTTTGTCGAGTGCCAACGCTCGGCCAAGGGCAATGCACAAAGAGGGCGCCATGTGGCATGCCAGTTTCGCCGAAAGCCAACACTCGGCAACCATAGATTCTCTTTGTCGTGTGCCAATGCTCGAGGAAGGCCGATGCACATGAGGGTGTCACGTGGACTGCCTAGCAGTGTCGAATCTTTGAAGAAAATGAGGAGGGGGGGGGGGGGCAAAGTTAACTATGTGTAGAAAAAGTCGAAAACTCTCAATTATTTAGTCCGAATAAGGTCAAAAATCTTATACGAATAGTAGTATTTTTCCCAATTTTTGGAGGGGGGGGGGGGGCTCAAAGTTAACTCAGTGTAGAAAAAGTCGAAAACTCTCAATTATTTAGTCCAAATAAGGTCAAAAATCTTATACAAATAGCAGTATTTTTTTCCAATTTTTTTTGGAGGAGGAGGCCTCAAAGTTAACTGTGTGTAGAAAAAGTCGAAAACTCTCAATTATTTAGTCCAAATAAGATCAAAAATCTTATACCAATTTTTGAAGGGGAGGGGGGGGGGGGGGGGGGGGGGGGCTCGAGCCTGTGTAAGGCCCCCTGCTAGATTCTCCACTATCGTCTAGCCGCCGGTTCCGCAAAGACACATGCCCTTTGCCGAATGCCAACACTCAGCATACCATCCGTCTACCACGCTCCGAGGGCGTGCCACGTGTCAGCTTTTGTGGAGCGCCTTTTGTGGACACTCTGTAAAGTCTCCTACAAGTTACCAGATCGCCCCACATGACAACTCCGTTGAGTGTGGCACTCGACACACATACCTTTACCGAGTGGAACACTCGACAAATCTTTAATCAACAGGTTTTAAAATTTGTTTTCCAATTAACCCCGCAAAAACATGTATAACAATTATATCCCACATATCACAAACAATGAAAGATTGTTATATCCAAAACACCATTCCGCAACATAAATCACAAGGTCACAAGAACAAGAACACCTGCCCTTCATGGTTCTCAGTTACAAGACATTCAACCTTAGGCATTTGGGACTGTAATTTAGTTTGATCATAAGGTTTGCAAACTTTCATAGTATTGTTATCAGTGATAGTACTAGTAAATATTAACCCTGACACTTAACCATGGCTATTCTAACCCTGACACGACAGTGATCCAAAGCTCTCTCTCGCTCTCCTTTGACCATCTTACTTGGCAGGCAATCCGAGTCATGGATCATCATCGACTCTGTGTCTCTGTCCACCTTCAACGTGCACATTGCTCTCATCCTGCTCCTGTTCCTGGTCCGGGCAGGGGCACGCATCCTCCTTGGCGCGAGCGCCGTGATCTGCGGGCGAGATTATCCCCTGCTACATCCGATCCGCGCTAGACTACGATGCTCCCTGATCACCCCATCCATTTGCGCGCGCAATCCTTCGGTGCTCCCACAATGATTTACTCCTCTTCCTTTTTTGTCTCTCTTTGGTGGATATGAATTCAAGTTGCGGGCTGCGGATCATTGCTCGATACGGATTTCACTGTCGTGAGATCGATCAATGGCTGGCGTGGCCGCGTGGGTGGGGATCATCATGCACGCCAGGTGGTCGATGGTATGCGCACAGGCACAGGTTGATATCGGGTCTTTAAACTTTCTAGCGGGCCGTGTTCCCTGCCGTAGAAAGCTACGTATTGCTTATGGCTGTGAACAAATAAGCTCATATGTAAAGTCCCATTTGTATCTTATACTGCACTACTACATTATATTCATCTCACATAAGCAAATGTTTCAGAAACAGTTGTGCGCCTGCTGACCGACCGCGGAATCTTTGGCCAAAGATAAGAGTAAAAAAGCTTGGCATCCCATGTGCTAGAACCCAAAGAACAGTCTACAATAAGTTGCCTAGTTTTATACTTTTATGTACTGTCCAGTATTGGCAGACCTTGATAATGAATACAACTGATAGCACCATCACAACTCCTCTGAAGCAGTGCTTCAGAGTATATAGACAGGCATCCTTGAAACTTGGTGTGCGTAGACTGCAGTTCTGCACCATTTTCTGTGGAACCGTGGTAAGAGGGCGGGTTCAGCCGATACCAAGAAATTAGAACTTGCTGCATACAACTTTAGATGATTTGCATTAGAAAGCACTGCCTCTGCATCATAATATAAGATGTTTTTTGACACTTGCTTTTTTTGAGAGGAAATAGAACTGTGAGCCTATGACTGAACAATATTGGTGATAAACTGATAGGTTGTAAAGTCCCACCTGCATTACAAACAGTTCCACGCCTTTTGACCGTGGAATCTTTGGCGAGAGATAGAGTAAAATAACGTTCCATCCCATGTGCTAGAACCCAAAGAGTAGTCCACAATAAGTTGTCTAGTTTTATGCACGGTCCAATGTTCGTAGAACTTGGTCATGAATACAAGTGATAGTACCATCACAACTCCACTTAAGCAGTGTTTCACTCTTTAGCTATGGCACTGTCTCAGATTTCTTCCTAAGCAACTGTAAAGATTGGCTTTGCAATACATGGATACCCTTAAATGGTCTATCCTTGTCTTCAGGACTGTTGAACTGATAGTGTCCTCAACCTGTTCCTGATTAGACCACACGCTCATATGAGAAATCACAATACTTCTACAATCTTGATATCAAACTGCACATGCTTTGGTCAGCAGCTATCGCTATAATTTGAACGTTGGAAAGGGGGAAAAAGAGGAGTAGTTCCAAATGCTGTCACTTTATAGCTATCACTATAATCTTGATCACAGTCAGTATAGTGGTGCAACAGCAGCCACCAGCTTTAGGTAATACCGGTACATTGATAAATAGATTGCCTTGATTCTTGGTGCGGCGTCTCCATCGCAAATCACGTCAGACACAGCGAGTAGTGTGAACAATGTTGCTTGCACATGCATGCTAACCTCCTCTTTGTCTTTGTTAGGTTGCAACAAGAAACCAATTAACTCATCTATCTAAGTAGTAGTAGTATATGTTGGCAACTCATGATTGCTTCTGTTCTTAAAACGAACAAAAAAAACGCAGCCTCATATCAAAGCCAAGCACTATTAGCATTCATTTCGAAGCAATTTATGACTTTCTGTACATTCTAACTTCTTGCCATCGTAAGAATATATGCCAAAAACGACAAAAGAAACAGGAGATTCAAGCCTGAGAAAAGCACTAGGCGGTCGGTCTACAAGCCATAGAATGGTAATGGTGTACTCCTCAATATAGCGACACGGATGAATCATCTCCGACCTGCGCAGTGCTGTACTTGTTGGAGGAGGAGCCCGACGGCTTGGACAAGTCACCGGACCGCCTGCGGAGCATCTGGCGCATGCCGTCGGCGACCCGGACGGCGGGGTTGGACTTGAACTTCTTGCAGAACGCCATGTGCGCCCGCACGGCCTCCTCCACGCCGGGGTGAGCCTTCTTCCTGCCGGCCTCGTCCCTCACGGCCTCGCAGCACAGCCCGCACAGCCACTGGCCGTAGAAGCTGGCTCTCACGCTCGCAATGTAGTCCTGGGTGCAGTCTTCCCTCAGGCCACAGCACTCACACTTGACCGACTCTATCTCCATTGCTGCTGGCTATGGCTATTGCTCTGTGCTGTGGTGTGCTGTGCTGTGCTGTGCTGGCCTTGGTTGGGAGGCTATTTGTAGGGGAGGAGGTTATTACGGTTGTGAGGGCAGGGGTGGGGATGGGATGGGGTGTATTTATGATTGGAAGGCGTTGCTGCATGTTCTGAGGCGAGAGATTTGAGACAGAGTTAGTTGGGTGTGAGCCTATTTGCTGGCCTTTTCCTGGCATTTAAAAATTCTGGCATCAGTTGGTGGCTGGAAAGTGTTGCTGTTGCTGTGGGAATTTGGGGGGCCTCTCCCCTTCCACACAAAATGCAACCTTTGTCCCTTGCTGATCAATCCACCGGTGCCACCTAGTATACATAAAAGGAGTTGGTTCTTTGTCAGGTTTCAGTTTTCTCCAGTTTCCTGTAGGTATGGAAATGTTTGAGCCAGGCAGTGCTGTTTCTGGTGACATGAGCCAACCAGCTGCCAGAGGGAGGACATCTCACCCTGCTACCAGATTAGGTTTTATGCACCAGCACAAGTTACTCCATAAACTCAAAGTGCCGTAGTATGTTCTTGTCAATCAATACTGTCCATGCTTGCTCGTCCTTTATAAGTGGCAGTTGGTTCCTGAGATACTCTGAGTTGCATAATTGTGAGTTCGCATATCGTTCGAGGATGTACACTTACTCCATCCACTAGCCTTTCTATTTGAAAATTACCATATAGATTCAGCACATGGCTTGCTAAAGACAAAATTAAACAAAAAATTACCATACAGATTCCAGCAGCCACCTGTGATTAGGATTTCGAGGTGGAGGGCATACACGGTAGTATCAATTTTATTTATGTTTAAAAAGGTTTAGGTCTACCTTTAGTCGGTTGACACCTCTTTTCAGGAAGGATGGCAAATGGATTCCACGATTTACACTGGCCCATGGAATCTTTGCTGGTGGTGAATCATTTTTCAGATGAAATTGAATTGGTTATTGCATGATGGAATCATGATTTACTTCATAGAGCGTATTAAGTATTATTGGTTCTACTGTTCATGTTGGTACCACCGAAGCTTGCGTTCTAAGCAACAGATATCCAAAACAAAGTTTCAGTTAGATTACTAAAAGTATTAAGTGAAGGCTCCATAGAGGATTTTCTTACTGGAAGGTGATGGCTGGACCCTTGTTCCTAGCTGGCCAGTGCAAAATTCAGTCCACCGATGCTTATTTCTTTAAATGCTAACTGACGTTCGTTATTTGTTATCTGTTTCCTCCAAAAGAAATGTCACCTTTTGTTTCTTATTATAAGATTCCATGTCGCAGCTAGGATGGACCATCCAGTTCCTTGTACTATATATGTTGTACCGTAGCAGTAGTGGAACTCTAATGTCTTGGCAGTACTCTGAGATATTTCTTGATTTTGGTACCCGAGCATGTCCATAAAAATTCGGCGAAGGCATGAAAAAACATAGTAGTTTATTTTTTTCAGGAAAGAAGAACATCATAGCTTTGTGCTTTGGTCTACTAAAAATCGAAACCACATTTTGTGAAACTGACTTTCTTTAAGAAGGCATTAAACTGAAACAATCTACAAAAACTAAGATCTGGAACTGAAACTATTTTGTAAGAAAACATATCAAACTGGAATTTGATGAATGAAATGCAATTTTCTAGACCTGCATGAATCGAATGGATTGCATAATACTGCATCGGAACTTGATCAGCCCCTCGAATTCATTTGTAACTTGTAATACTGCTTTACATTCTGACCGTTAATCTCTCGAAATGGAGAAGTTAACTTATTGTTCACATGTCACCATTCCATGTTAACGGGCTTGTGCTGTTGTTAGCTGGAAGAGTCTTTGTCTACTGCCATACTATCTATCCTTTTCTTATCAGCTAAACAACTTATTGACTAAACACAAGTACGTGTCTGATCTTCACAGGCACACTTCCTGAATGTTTGATTAAGCGCCTGGTCTATTCCTACACTCCTTATCTTTCGCTATTTCCAAAATGTAACCACATTTTGGTTAGTGCATATATACTCCGTTATCTAGGAAGCTATACCAGTCGTCTGTCTTTGTCTTCGATTTAAATGCTTCTATAATCACATGGTTCTTCTTCCTTTTGCAATTTGGTTGACAACTAGAATTTAGTCTGCATTTTAATTATATTTGTCATGGGAAGGCTTATCTAGTACAGTATGTAATGATTTCGCTCCCAGAGAGGAGTTATACAAGTAGTTCGACGTCAATTTTGAGTTGGGGTCTCATAAATTTCCTAGTCCATTTCATGCTCCCATAATGCTATTCAGGCCTATACACGTGATGCTACTCGATTGCACATCGTCTTCTATGGAAGAGTCATTGTTCTTCTGATAGGGATAGGGTACGAGTGTAATTGCGTGGAGAGGGTTGAGTGGAGCGCAAGTTATTGATGTCTGCATGTTCGTTTCCAAGAAGATTACACAAGTACCTAGAGACAGGGAGATCTATCATACTTCCTAGTAGAGAAATTTTGCCACTGGTAGTATAAACTTGATGACGGTTCTTTTTTGTTTCCCCTCAACTTGAAGATCATACATGTTTTCTTGAATTTAGTTTAACAATTCTAGGTTAGTAAATAGGTCATCTGAACTAGTACAATACCATTATAACCCGCTGTGTTGATGACTTGATGTATTGGTAAGACATGTTTTACTTTTAAAGTTTTAAGTAATTATGATTACTGATGCTGCAGTTGAATCTTGATAATGGTGAAATGTTTGGCACCTGCTAGGCACGTTTGATGATACGGTAGTTTTTGAAGTTTTAGCCACTGGTTGAACATAATTGTGATAAGATGTTTCAAACTATCAGTAGCGCGCGCCCACACACACACACACAGAGGCGCTGTCTGAATGGAGCATTTGTTTGGTGCTGAATTGTTGTGTCTATATTTTTTTCATGAGCTTCTTCTGTTTCTAAATTCCAATAACAGAAGGTAAAATTCAAAAGAACCGAGGAGAATTATTGGCCAATAAGTGAGGGTAACAAGGTATAAAATGTTAATGGCCGGGCATAACAAGGTCAAAAGCCCATACTAAGTGGCTACTATTATTATTTTTTGCCTAAGTTCACTCTAACCATCAGTCAGAAACTGGAGGATAGAAGCCATGTTGGAAATGCAGTACTAGGTCAGTGCTTGAAAGGTTCTCAGAGAGTAATTAACAAAGAGACACATTACTCCACTGATAGTTCAATAACTCGTGGTCCTGGTAGGTACTATAGCATAATCACTTGATCAAACTAATAACTGTTGGGTTATCCAGACAATTGATTGGATGCCTGTCCAACGCACTCCGGTCAATGTTGCCACTCCAAACATCCTTCTCCGTTGGCCCAAGCCCGAAGGAAGGGGGCGAGTGGCATGACAAAGATATTAGTACAGTGACACTCTTGACAGTGAAGCAGGCCACGGCTATTGGTGGCTGCGTTTCAGAGTCATCCAAATCCAATGCCGAAAATACTTATCATCAAAATAGATATAAAAAGATGTATCTAAAACTAAAATACGTCTAGATACATCTTATTTTATTTATTTTTATGACAAATATTTTCGGACGAAAGGAGTACCATGTGCATGGCTGGAGCACCTCCGTATATTATCCTCTTTTCACGGCCGAAAAACAGAGTGGAGGATGAAAAGCAGAGTGGGGGAGGGGTGGGGGGTTGAAAAACAGAGTGGGAGCCAAAGGATGGATGTAAACACAAGATGAGACACGCACGCGGCCATGCCTTGTTTGGATCTGCATCCCGAGACGAGCCATGCATGCATGCATGCATGCATGGAAACATGGCCCCGCCGCCGATGGTGGAGTAGGCTGTCCTGCAATCACGCTCCGATGAGATGAACTGAGGCCATGCATCCATGCATGCATGTGGGTGATGTGTTGGAACTGCCAACGCGCCAACTTGCCCGTCCGTCCGTCCGTCCGTCCTACGCAGCCGGCGCCTCCATGTGGAACGCAGTGGCTATGCGTACGTACGTGCACGCTCTCGATCGCAGGCCAGATGGATACATCCCAGCCAAGGACAAAGGAGACATCGGCAACCATGTGATGAACAGAACTGATAGATGATTGTGAGCCAGCCAAGTCCAAGAGCCCAAACTGTGGACCGGTTTGGAGCTAGCTACGGATGATACCTTTTTCTTTTAGAGATATATGTCATGAGATACGTGATGAAATTAACAGCCTCGTCTTCTTCATTCATGGACGCTGCCCCCTCTCCTCTCCTCTTTTGTGCCCTCTTTTCTTCTGGTACATAGGTCGATGCTATTACTGTGGTTATTACAGGTCACAAGATCTTCCTCACGAAAGTGTTGCCCCAAGTCGGTCGTGAGCGCAGCTCACATGATAACGCTGAATCTTATCCTTACGCCGCATATTTATGGAGAGGCGTCATCTCGTCTGGCCGGGGAGCTGTTGGGTTTTCAGACTTGCTGACGGGGCCAGTTCATTGGCAACTGCACTTCACTTGGAACGAAAACGAAGTAGCAGCAGTAGTAGTTTTGGTTGGAAGATAATCATCCATGCCACATGCCACATGGCTAGCTACTGGATTCATTATGTCACGTCAGGCGCTTAGCCAGCATGATTAATTTGACTTTGGTCTCTCTCGTCGTAATCAGCATACTGATTAGACTGGAAACGCACCGCGGAACATGCTCTCTGCCTGCCCTGCACTGCACATCCTCCGCCGTCTCATCTCATCGGAGATAAGTTTCTTATGATCAGATCCCCCGTGTCTTTGTCTCTCTTGCTATCAGCTACTAGCTCTCTCGCTATGCTATTTGTTTAGTTGGTTCGGCTTAGCCGTATCCATCCTTCCATAGCTCCACGCACATGCCACTGATAGGACACATGGGGGGGGGGGGGGGGGGGGGGGGTTGCTAGGGGGGAAGGGGGAAGGTACCCACAATCAAGCAGATGATTGTGCTATCTAGAGCTAGTCCGATATACTAGATATCTTGGTTCGGTACTGGGTAGGGTAGAGTATGTTTATGGCAAGTTCTGGGCCCTTGGGGCATCTCCAGCCAACACTGCGCGTCGACCGGCTGGTGTTTCGAAAACATCGCGAGCCGTCGGATCCATCACAGGATAGCCATCCGATTCGGCTGACGAGGTTGCAACATGGGTCATGTTGCGCTCGGTCCGATACAACTAACGAGATTTGCAACATGGGTCATGTAGCGGTCGGGGGTTTGCAACATGAGTCATATTGCGCTCAGAGATTTGCACGATGAGCGCTTTGCAACACGAGCCATGTTGCGATCGGGAGGTTTGCAGCATGGCTGTGTCGATTCGTCATGCACATCATCAATTCGTCTCCTAGAGGTTGCAACACGGCCGACGCCGCGGTTGCCGATGTTGCAGACCACCACCGCGCATCGTCACAACACCGACACCACCGTTGTTCACCTCCTCCTACCTTCAATTGAGGAGGTAGGGATGACGCAAGGCAGCGTGGATGTCCGACATCTGGCTCACGAGGAGGTCGGGCAATGGCCGGGGGAGGGACACAATGTCGTCGCGCGTCCGCAGGAGGTCGCGGAGCTGCTCGAGGAAGCCTGCCTGTGAGGCCATGGTCTACCCAGGGTGCGGCCGTGGCGGAGCTCCGCCCGAGCGGTACGGGGGCATCCATCCGCCCAAAAATCGAAGGATAGAGGATGGCCGATGGCTTGGGGCGCTCCAGGAGGAGTAGAGGAAGGATGGAGGCGAGATGAGAAGAGGCAAAGGACGACTTGGGGTGCTCCATATGAGGAGTAGACGGGGGATTTTGTGTGTGTGGGTGGGGGGGGGGATGGTGTGACACTCTCGATTTGACCGTACACTAATCATACACGCAAATATGTACGATCAAGATTAAGGACTCACGGGAAGATATCACAACACAACTCTAGACACAAATTAAAATAATACAAGCTTTATATTACAAGCCAGGGGCCTCGTGGGTTCGAATACATAAGCTCGAAAACACAAGAGTCAGCGGAAGCAACAATATCTGAGTACATACATAAGTTAAACAAGATTGCCTTAAGAAGGCTAGCACAAAAGAAACAACGATCGAAAAGGCAAGGCCTCCTGCCTGGGACCTCCTAACTACTCCTCGAAGTCGAACTCCACGTAGAATCATCCTCGGGATTCTCTGGCTCCTAGACTCCATCACCTGGTTGTAACAACCGGGTATAGAAAGGAAAAAAAACGGGGAGCAAAGCAACCGTGAGTACTCATCCAAAGTACTCGCAAGCAAGGAGCTACACTACATATGCATTTGTATCAAATGAAAGGGGTAGTATATATGGACTGAACTGCAGAATGCCAGAATAAGAGGGGGGATAGCTAGTCCTATCGAAGACTACGCTTCTGGCAACCTCCATCTTGCAGCAGAAGAAGAGAGTAGATGGTAAGTTCACCAAGTATCATCGCATAGCATAATCCTACCCGGCGATTCTCCCATCGTCGCCCTGTGAGAGAGCGGTCACCGGGTTGTATCTGGCACTTGGAAGGGTGTATTTTATTAAGTATTCGGTTCTAGTTGTCATAAGGTCAAGGTACAACTCCGGGTCATCCTTTTACCGAGGGACACGGCTATTCGAATAGATCAACTTCCCTGCAGGGGTGCATCACACTTCCCAACACGCTCGACCCCCTTTGTCCGGACACACTTTTCTGGGTCATGCCCGGCCTCGGAAGATCAACACGTCGCAGCCCTACCTAGGCACAACAGAGAGGTCAGCACGCCGGTCTAAATCCTATGGCGCAGGGGTCTGGGCCCATCGCCCATTGCACACCTGCACGTTGCGTACGCGGCCGGCGAGCAGACCTAGCCTCCCTTATACAAGATCAAGCGTTCCAGTCCAACCCAGCGCGCGCCGCTCAGTCGCTGACGTCAAGAAGGCTTTGGCTGATACCACGACGTCGAGTGTCCATAACTGTTCCCGCGTAGTTGGTTAGTGCGTATAGGCCAGTGGCCAGACTCAAATCAAATACCTAGATCTTGTTAAGCGTGTTATTTTGAAATAACCACGGACGTCGACCAGGGCCAGGCCCACCTCTCTCCTAGGTGGTCTCAACCTACCCTGTCGCTCCGCCATAAAGGTTCACTCAGAGGGCCGTCGGGACAAATGTCCTTTTGGACCTAATCCGTGAATCACTCGCGGGTACTCTATGAGCCGACCTGACTTTAGTCACCACAAGTATCATATAATATGTATATAAGTATATACCCGTGATCACCTCCTGAGTGATCACGACCCGATAGTATAGCATGGCAGACGGACAAGAATGTAGGGCCACTGATGGTAAACTAGCATCCTATACTAAGCATTTAGGATTGCAGGTAAGGTATCAGAAGGTATCAATAACTGGAGCAACAATGACAGGCTATGCATCATGATAGGATTAACGGAAAGCAGTAACATGCTACACTACTCTAATGCAAGCAGTAGAGAGAAGAGTAGGCGATATCTGGTGATCAAGGGGGGGGGGGCTTGCCTGGTTGCTCTGGCAAGGAGGGGTCATCAACACCGTAGTCGATTGGGGGTACCGGCAGCGGTCTCGGGGTCTATCGGAAAGAAGTAACGGAGGGGGAACACAATAAATAACAGAGCAAACAAAGCAACACAAAGCATAACATTGCAATGCACGGTGCTAGGGGTGACCTAACGCAGTATGAGGTGATACCGGTGAAGGGGGGAAACATTCGGGAAAATATCCCTGGTGTTTCGCGTTTTCGGACAGATGAATCGAAGGGGGAAAGTTGTGTGTTCGCTATGCTAGGGATGTGCGGCAGACGAACTGGTTGTGTATCCCGATTCGTCTCGTCGTTCTGAGCAACTTTCATGTAGAAAACATTTTCATCTGAGCCACGGTTTATTTTATATGATTTTCTAAAGTTTTAATCATTTTCTGATTTTAATTATTTATTTAAATCCAACATTATCCAGAATAGTGAACGATGACGCAAGCATGACATCAGCGTGATGTCATCAGGTCAACTGGTCGGTTGACCAGTCAAACTAGACAGGTGGGGTCATTGACTGAGTTGACCCGATCAAAAGTTGACTGGTCAAAAGGGGAATAGTGTTGGGGTCCCACTTGTCATTGCTGTCTCTGGCTTTATTAGATTAACCATTTTTCTTTAATTTATAGTGGGGCCCTTCTGTCATAGAGTCATTAACTTAATAGATATTAGTTAACTGAAATTAATTGTTTTTTAACTAGCGATTAGGGGTTAGTTAATCCGGTCGGGCCCACGCGTCAGTGGGTCAACCCACTGGCTACACTTGCGTGCGCGCGTGCCCGCCGGCGAGCACCGAAGACGGCGGCGGTGTTCGGGACTCGCCGTCCGGTGGCCAAACCGCACGCGGTTGGCCACGTCTGAACGTGGGCGCCGAGCCGCGTCCAGGGGCGGTGAAGGGAGGCGCGGGGGTTGCCGAGCACGTCGAGGACGACAACGCCCAGTGGCAGTTGCGGGCGGCACCCGGTGTCGCAGTCCTGCAGGACGTAGAGGCGGGCGAGCGTGGGGCTGCGCGAGGGGCGTTGCCGGCGAGCGAGCAGGCGGGGCAGAGCCGAGCAGGGGAAGCAGTGACAGGCGGCTACGGCGAGAGGAGCTGGCGAGGGCTGGGCGAAAGCAGGTGCGAGCGGTTGCAGGGCCGGACGCTGCTACCTCTTGAGCACTGCGTTGGTTTTCCCTTGAAGAGGAAAGGGTGATGCAGCAAAGTAGCGTAAGTATTTCCCTCAGTTTTTGAGAACCAAGGTATCAATCCAGTAGGAGGCCTCGCACGAGTCCCTCGCACCTACACAAACAAATAAAATCCTCGCAACCAACGCAATAAAGGGGTTGTCAATCCCTTCACGGTCACTTACGAAAGTGAGATATGATAAATATGATAAGATAATTTTTTGGTATTTTTATGATAAAGATGCAAAGTAAATAAAGCAAAATAAAAACGGTGCAAGAAATAGCTTGTTGATGGAAGATTAATATGATAGAAAATAGACCTGGTGGCCATAGGTTTCACTAGTGGCTTCTCTTGAGCAATTGACAGAATTGAGCATAGTTATGAGAATATCTAGGTATGATCATGTATATAGGCATCACGTCCGAGACAAGTAGACCGACTCCTGCCTGCATCTACTACTATTACTCCACACATCAACCTCTATCCAGCATGCATCTAGAGTATTAAGTTCAGAAGAACAGAGTAACGCTTTAAGCAAGATGACATGATGTAGAGGGATAAACTCATGCAATATGATATAAACCCCATCTTGTTATCCTCGATGGCAACAATATAATACGTGCCTTGCTGCCCCTACTGTCATTGGGAAAGGACACCGCAAGATTGAACCCAAAGCTAAGCACTTCCCATTGCAAGAAAGATCAATCTAGTAGGCCAAACCAAACTGATAATTCGAAGAGACTTGCAAAGATAACCAATCATACATAAAAGGATTCAAAGAAGATTCAAATATTGACCATAGATAAACTTGATCATAAATCCACAATTCATCGGTCTCAACAAACACACCGCAAAAGAAGATTACATCGAATAGATCTCCACAAGAGAGGGAAGAAAACATTGTATTGAGATCCAAAAAGAGAGAAGAAGCCATCTAGCTAATAACTATGGACCCGAAGGTCTGAGGTAAACTACTCACACATCATCGGAAAGGCTATGGTGTTGATGTAAAAGCACTCCTGATCGATGCCCCCTCCGACGGAGCTCCGGAAAAGGCCCCAAGATGGGATCTCATGGGTACAGAAGGTTGCGGCGGTGGAATTAGGGTTTTGACTCCGTATCTGGTAGTTTGGGGGTACGTAGGTATATATAGGAGGAAGAAGTACGTTGGTGGAGTAACGTGGGCCCCACGAGGGTGGAGGGCGCGCCTGGGGGGGTAGGCGCGCCCCCTACCTCGTGCCTTCCTGGTTGCTTTCTTGACGTAGGGTCCAAGTCCTCTGGATCACATTCGTTCCAAAAATCACGTTCCCAAAGGTTTCATTCCGTTTGGACTCAGTTTGATATTCTTTTCTGCGAAACTCTGAAATAGGCAAAATACATCAATTCTGGGCTGGGCCTTCGGTTAATAGATTAGTCCCAAAAATAATATAAAAGTGTATAATAAAGCCTAATAATGTCCAAAATAGAATATAATATAGCATGGAACAATAAAAAATTATAGATACGTTGGAGACGTATCAAGCATCCCCAAGCTTAATTCCTGCTTGTCCTCCAGTAGGTAAATGATAAAAACAATTTTTTGATGTGGAATGCTACTTGGCATAATTTCAATGTAATTCTCTTAATTGTGGTATGAATATTCAGATCCGAAAGATCCACGACAAAAGTTCAATATTGACATAGTAATAATAATACTTCAAGCATACTAACTAAGCAATTATGTCTTCTCAAAATAACATGGCCAAAGAAAGTTATCCCTACAAAATCATATAGTCTGGCTATGCTGCATCTTCACCACACGAAGTATTTAAATCATGCACAACCCCGATGACAAGCCAAGCAATTGTTTCATACTTTTGATGTTCTCAAACTTTTTCAATCTTCACGCAATACATGAGCGTGAGCCATGGACATAGCACTATATGTGGAATAGAATGGTGGTTGTGGAGAAGACAAAAAGGGAGAAGATAGTCTCACATCAACTAGGCGTATCAACGGGCTATGGAGATGCCCATTAATAGATATCAATGTGAGTGAGTAGGGATTGCCATGCAACGGATGCACTAGAGCTATAAGTATATGAAAGCTCAACAAAAGGAACTAAGTGGGTGTGCATCCAACTCGCTTGCTCACGAAGACCTAGGGCATTTTGAGGAAGCCCATCATTGGAATATACAAGCCAAGTTCTATAATGAAAAATTCCCACTAGTATATGAAAGTGATATCATAGGAGACTCTCTATCATGAAGATCATGGTGCTCCTTTGAAGCACAAGTGTGGTAAAAGGATAGTAGTATTGTCCATTTTTTTTGGGCCTCCCTTTTTTTGGCCTTTTTTTGGGACAATACTCTATGAATGATGATCATCACACTTCTATTTATTTACAACTCAACGATTACAACTCGATACTAGAACAAAGTATGACTCTATATGAATGCCTTCGGCGGTATACCGAGATAGCAATGATGCATGAGTGACATGTATGAAAGAATTATGAACAGTGGCTTTGCCACAAATACAATGTCAACTACATGATCATGCAAAGCAATATGACAATGATGGAGCGTGTCATGGTAAATGGAACGGTGGAAAGTTGCATGGCAATATATCTCGGAATGGCTATGGAAATGCCATGATAGGTAGGTATGGTGGCTGTTTTGAGGAAGGTATATGGTGGATATATGATACCGGCGAAAGGTGCGCGGTATTAGAGAGGCTAGCAATGGTGGAAGGGTGAGAGTGCGTATAATCCATGGACTCAACATTAGTCATAAAGAACTCACATACTTATTGCAAAAATCTATTAGTTATCTAAACAAAGTATTACGCGCATGCTCCTAGGGGGATGGATTGGTAGGAAAAGACCATTGCTCGTCCCCGACCGCCACTCATAAGGAAGACAATCAATAAATAAATCATGCTCCGACTTCTTCACCTAACGGTTCACCATACGTGCATGCTACGGGAATCACAAACTTCAACACAAGTATTTCTAAAATTCACAACTACTCAACTAGCATGACTCTAATATCACCATCTCCATATCTCAAAACAATTATCAAGTATCAAACTTCTCTTAGTATTCAGCACACTCATAAGATTTTTTTTACTAATCTTGAATGCCTAGCATATTAGGATTAATTTTCCAGTTTAAGTAAACTACCATGTTGTTTAAGACTCTCAAAATAATATAAGTGAAGCATTAGAGAATAATAGTTTCTATAAAACAAATCCACCACCGTGCTCTAAAAGATATAAGTGAAGTACTAGAGCAAAAACTATATAACTCAAAAGATATAAGTGAAGCAGATAGATTATTCTAATAATGTTAAAATCATGTGTGTTTCTCTCAAAAGGTGTGTGCAGCAAAGATGATTGTGGAAAACTAACAAATAAAGACTCGAATAATACAAGACGCTCCAAGCAAAACACATATCATGTGGTGAATAAAAATATAGCTCCAAGTAAAGTTACCGATGGAAGTAGACGAAAGAGGGGATGCCTTCCGGGGCATCCCCAAGCTTTGGCTTTTAGGTGTCCTTAGATTATCTTGGGGTGCCATGGGCATCCCCAAGCTTAGTCTCTTGCCACTCCTTTTTCCATAATCCATCAAATCTTTTACCCAAAACTTGAAAACTTCACAACACAAAACTCAAAATAGAAAATCTCGTGAGCTCCGTTAGCGAAAGAAAATAAAACACCACTTCAAGGTACTATAATGAACTCATTCTTTATTTATATTGGTGTTAAACCTACAGTATTCCAACTTCTCTATGGTTTATAAACTATTTTACTAGCCATAGATTCATCAAAATAAGCAAACAACGCGCAAAAAACAGAATCTGTCAAAAACAGAACAGTCTGTAGTAATCTGTAGCTAACACAAACTTCTGGAACCCCAAAAATTCTAAAATAAATTGCTGCACGTGAGTAATTTATCTATTAAGTATATGCAAAAAGAATTAACTAAATATCACCTTCCAAACAAAAATGGCAGCAATTCTCGTGAGCGCTAAAGTTTCTGTTTTTTACAGCAAGATCAAAAAGACTTTCCCCAAGTCTTTCCAACGGTTTTACTTGGCACAAACACTAATTAAACACAAAAAACACAACCAAAACATAGTCTAGATAAATTATTTATTACTAAACAGGAGAAAAAAGCAAGGAATAAAAATAAAATTGGGTTGCCTCCCAACAAGCGCTATCGTTTAACGCCCCTAGCTAGGCATAAAAGCGAAGATAGATCTAGGTATTTCCATCTTTAGTTGGCAATTCTTTAATGAGGCATCTATCACCCTTAGGAGTTTCTTACTTTTTATTAATTATCAAACTTCTAGGCACAAAATTGAAAAAATCATTTGTAGCAAATGGTTCCTTAATGATAGCAAAAAGATTGGATGAACACTTATAGATTTGAGATCCGCAGTTTCCTTGTTAGAAGATTCACCCTTATTTTTAGGAACATACATAAGCTTGGCAATTTTAGTTGGAGGACTTTGAGTATTCTTTACGGAGGAAAAGGCGGTTCCCAAGTTGGTAATGATACCCTCAAGTTTATCGATTCTAGTGGAATCCTGATTTATTCTTTCATTAACTATGGGTTCCTTCTCCTTAATATTTTTCAAAGTGACTCCTACTTTAGATCCATATTGGGTAATTTGGTTGTGGATCTTTTTATCCAAATTTTCAATTAACTCTACGGTAGCAACTTTATTTTCAATAATTTCAAGTCTTTGCATTACATGCTCCAAAGTTAACATAGTTCCATTAACCAAAAGAGGGGGTGAGCCAAACAAATCTATCATAGCATTATAAGAATCAAAAGTATGGCTACCCAAGAAATTCCCTCCGGTAATGGTATCAAGGACATATCTGTGCCAAGGAGTAGCGCCTACATAAAAATTGCAGAGAAGAACAGAAGTAGATTGCTTCCTGGTAGATCTATTTTGAGCATTGCAAATTTTATACCAAGCGTCTTTTAGATTTTCTCCTTCTCTTTGCTTAAAATTAAGAACTTCATTTTCGGGAGACAACGGAGAAGATAGGGGACTAGCCATAACGACAAGCAAGCGATCCAACACACAAGCAAACAAGAAACGGGCAAAAAGAGGCAAATAGGGAAACAGAAGGAGGACGGAGAGAGATGGCAAATAAAACGGCAAGGGTGAAGTGGGGGAGAGGAAAACAAGGGGCAAATGGGAAACAATGTAATGCGAGAGATAAGGGTTTGTGATGGGTACTTGGTATGTTGACTTTTGCATAGACTCCCCGGCAACGGCGCCAGAAATCCTTCTTGCTACCTCTTGAGCATTGCGTTGGTTTTCCCTTGAAGAGGAAGGGGTGATGCAGCAAAGTAGCGCAAGTATTTTCCTCAGTTTTTGAGAACCAAGGTATCAATCCAGTAGGAGGCCACGCACGAGTCCCTCACACCTACACAAACAAATAAAATCCTCGCAACCAACGCAATAAAGGGGTTGTCAATCCCTTCACGGTCACTTACGAAAGTGAGATCTGATAGATATGATAAGATAATTTTTTTGGTATTTTTATGATAAGGATGCAAAGTAAATAAAGCAAAATAAAAACAGTGCAAGAAATAGCTTGGTGATGGAAGATTAATATGATAGAAAATATACCTGGGGGCCATTGGTTTCACTAGTGGCTTCTCTCGAGAGCATAAGTATTACGGTGGGTAAACAAATTACCGTTGAGCAATTGACAGAATTGAGCATAGTTATGAGAATATCTAGGTATGATCATGTATATAGGCATCACGTCTGAGACAAGTAGACCGACTCCTGCCTGCATCTATTACTATTACTCCACACATCAACCACTATCCAGCATGCATCTAGAGTATTAAGTTCAGAAGAACAGAGTAACGCTTTAAGCAAGATGACATGATGTAGAGGGATAAACTCATGCAATATGATATAAACCCCATCTTGTTATCCTCGATGGCAACAATACAATATGTGCCTTGCTGCCCCTACTGTCACTGGGAAAGGACACTACAAGATTGAACCCAAAGCTAAGCACTTCCCATTGCAAGAAAGATCAATCTAGTAGGCCAAACCAAACTGATAATTCGAAGAGACTTGTAAAGATAACCAATCATACATAAAAGAATTCAAAGAAGATTCAAATATTGTTCATAGATAAACTTGATCATAAACCCACAATTCATCGGTCTCAACAAACACACCGCAAAAGAAGATTACATCGAATAGATCTCCACAAGAGAGGGGGAGAACATTGTATTGAGATCCAAAAAGAGAGAAGAAGCCATCTAGCTAATAACTATGGACCCGAAGGTCTGAGGTAAACTACTCACACATCATCGGAGAGGCTATGGTGTTGATGTAGAAGCCTTCCGTGATCGATGCCCCCTTCGATGGAGCTCCGGAAAAGGCCCCAAGATGGGATCTCATGGGTACAGAAGGTTGCGGCGGTGGAATTAGGGTTTGGCTCTGTATCTGGTAGTTTGGGGGTACGTAGGTATATATAGGAGGAAGAAGTACATTGGTGGAGCAACATGGGCCCCACGAGGGTGGAGGGCGTGCCTGGGGGGGGGGGGGTAGGCGCGCCCCCTACCTCGTGCCTTCCTGGTTGCTTTCTTGACGTAGGGTCCAAGTCCTCTGGATCACGTTCGTTCCAAAAATCACATTCCCGAAGGTTTCATTCCGTTTGGACTCCGTTTGATATTCTTTTTCTGCGAAACTATGAAATAGGCCAAAAAAACATCAATTCTGGGCTGGGCCTCCGGTTAATAGGTTAGTCCCAAAAATAATATAAAAGTGTATAATAAAGCTCAATAATGTCCAAAACAGAATATAATATAGCATGGAACAATAAAAAGTTATAGATACGTTGGAGATGTATCAGACGCGCGCGCTGGGCGCGACCAGCGCGGGAGCCACGGGCAGGGCGCGGGCGGACGTGCGAGTGGTGACGGTGATGGGCGCACTGAGCAGGGCCGAGAGGAGAGGGGGGTCACTCACATCGTTGGAGAGAGGAGGACGGCGAGGCCTGGGGAGGTCCGGCGAGGGAGAGGCAGGGACGAGGCAGTCCGGCATTGAGGCGGCGCCGGCGCGGTCGGTGACGGCGGGCGTTGGGGTGGCGCGGGGTCGATCCCGATCTTGTTCGGGTCGAGAGGGGACCGGGCGCCATGCGGGACGAGAAGGCCGGCGCCGTCGAGGTGGGCAGCGGGGCGAGGTGGCAGCGCGCCAAGGGTGGGGCGGCGTTCGTCGGTGGGGTCGGGCTGATCTCCTTGATCCCGATCGAGAGGAACAAAGGAGGGGTGGGGAGAGTAGGGATCGAGGGGAGTGGGGTAGCGGTTTAGGGGTTCGAGGGATAGGGCCATATAGGCCAGGGGAAGTGCGGGGTGGGCCGACTCGCTGGCTCGAGGCCCAGCTAGGCCGGGGGGCTCCCCTTTTAATTTGCTTTTATCTTTTTCTTTTCTTTTGCTCTTTTCTTTTTACAGAAAAAATGCTATGTAATATTTGAGCTACCAAAAGGAGTTCTGTAAAATGTGGGACTTGGCCAAATAAATACATTACAATATTTGGCACCTGCCACAAAAAGTTTGGGAGGAGTTTGAATTGATTTGGATTTTTACAAATGGAAAAGCATAAAAAATGCTGATTTGGAACTGCTTTAATTCCCATGGGAAATTGGCCATCTCAAATAATGTTGAATCACTCATGACATTTAGTTAGTGAATATTTGCAAGCCAGCGAACATTTTTGTCTTACTGTTTGGAGAAATAATTTATTTGACTTTATTTTAAAAATGAATTTGAATTAGTTTTGAATCAAAGTGAGATTAGCAACAGTAATAGTGACGACTTGGCATCATTAACAGGGGATTACTATAGCATGACACTGGGGGCGTTACAAATCTCCTCCACTACAAGAAATATCGTCCCGAGATTTAAGTGGGGAAGTAAAGAGTAACTTCGGGAGAAGTGGACCTTATAGGGTTAATTATCTGGTGAACAATTCAGGGAATGAGGAAGAAGTATCTCTCGAGTTGAAACTTAATAAAACACCGAGAGCAAAGTATGAAGGTACCATGAGAATTTTTAACGGGCAGGCAATCATTCGATGCCTAATCAAAAGGTGAAAGGGGCTCAGAGCAACAACAACAAAAATTATTGCGTCTGATACTAGAATAGATCACTAGGAAGGTGGCTCATGAATTATATATGAAGGCAAGTGAAAAAGGATACTTCGGAATCAAGGATGTACAGGAGTTAGGTTTCGATCTTGTGGAACTATGGGTTATGGGCCCACCATGTGGGTTAAAAGTAGGAAGGACATTGACAACTTGCACGGTCATGATAGCAAGGCATGTCAGAGAATAACATGCCAATTATGTCGGCAATAGCGTCGGTACCAAGGGCAAGGGACGAAGAGAACCATTTTCCTGCTCGTTGCAACGAGGCGGACCAATAAGCAAAGTTCTCATCCATCGTTGGTTACCAGAATGTCATCAACTAAAACAACAGGGTCTTGCTGACAGGATTGTACACCGAGGTGTTTACATAAGCAGGAGAATATTACTGCTTAGATCATATATATCACAAGAAAGGTTAAACCAAACAATGGAAAGGAAAATATGATTATCAGATTAAACAGAACAATGGAAAGGAAAATGTGTTTAAACACATATTTCAAGGGCATATCCTTCCCAAGGACAAGCAGAGCATGATATCCATGACAGGATATAATGTAGAAAACTCTTTAGGTAAGGAGAGAGAAATTTCATGACATTACCCATACAGTGGTGTTTGGATAATTGATAAAGAAAAATTTAGCATTGTGGTTCAAATGTTCTTATTGAAAATCGGAGTACCACAGACATGCTTCGAGATAGCATTGACATGGTCTTCAAGCAAGGATCAAACTTGGATACACAAAGGATTCATCAGGAACAACATATAGAATATGTCTTACGAAGAATGGTTAACCTTGCTAAATAGGAAACTGACAACAATAGGTCCTCCGGCCAGGTGTGCTAGGCATGACATCACCTTACCGATATATAAGGACCAATGTTATAACTCTTGGAAATATGTCCCAACCATCATATCTGACCGAGATTCAGATCTGATTGGTGTCAGGATACCTCTGACTCAGGATGTCTGAGAAGAAAAGGTGCAACACAAATTGACGAGATGACATTGTAAGATTCTCGGGAAATGAACTATGGAAGCAAGTTCTGAACCATGGGTTCATCATTAAACCAAGGAGAGGATGAGGAGGTGGCTGATGAACTCAGCGACAACGAATCGAGATTTCCAAAAGATGGGTTCCCACCAATATTCGAACAAGGAGATAACATTTGTCAGATCAAATGATATAATGAGGTATGCTCGAGGAAAACATACACAGTTAATCATTGATTGAAAGGTGCACCTGAAATATGGGCTTAGGTAGCATGATCAATGTTAGAATGGTGATTCGATAACCAATGGTCTAAGAATGAAATATCGACCATTAACTTCAAAGCAATAGGGTTGCTAGAAGTTTTAAAGTCGCACATCATAGTTCAATTGTCAGTTTTCCGGTTAGAAACAACACGGGGACCAAGGAATGAACGGATATGGCAAGAAGTATCACATGTATCAAGATCTCTTAAATAGGTGGTGAAATTCTCACGACTTTCTTGATGTAAAAGATGGTAATACTTCCAAGGTAAAGAAGAAGAACTGCAAGGTAGCAAGGATCTCAAGGTATAACACAAAACAGGAAACAAGTTTGTGTTGAACGGAAGGCAACAAAGTGGTCGATGATAACGCGAATCATCGAGGGGCAAGGATGGTATTGCCCATCAAGAATTCGATATATATCTTGGAAGAGCTTAGGATGTTGATGATGATCACGACATAGTTGTCGAGAGATTTCATGAAGATGTAATCGGTCGGCGATGCCATCAAGTCAAATGATCATGAAGCAAAAAGTTATGGGAACCAAGGGTACGACATAAACTCGAAATCAAGTTTGATGTTCAAGGATAAATTATATGACGAGGAAGTTCGACATAAGATTAGCTCATCGTCAAAAATTGTGCGCCGAGAAGAAGGACCAGGTAGCACAATTAAAATTTAGCATGATAATGATATAGCCAATCGGGCTAGGAATGACTTGAAGGATTATTAAACTCATAAGCAACGAAAATTACTTACAGTTAATGAATCGGATTTCAGACTCGATTCACTATCGGTGTCCCTAAGTGTTTAACAACTCAGAACCTAGGGAAAAATTGAAATCGGTGAGAAATAATACTTGAAGAAGAACTCACAAGAAGTAATATGGTTCTGTGATTTTATCGAGATACCACGGGGTAATACTCGAAGGTAGAACATAATAGAGGTTGCAGAGGTGCATTTATCTGCAGAAGACAAGTGCTTTAACTAGTCCGAGAAATGGAATCAAGGAGAAAATATGATCGGAACCACAATTGCAAAGGACCAATTCACACATGCCAAATGATATTATATCAAGGGAATAGTTATTATTACAAGAAGCTTCCATGATAGGATATACACCGTGTCCATGGGCATGAACACAAAGTTCAAGGTCGACTCCCACTTCTTCAATGTATAACCTTCCATTCACCTCTCGCTTTTCGAAATTGACATTAGTTGTCGAAAGTTTTACCTGGTGCAATACTAGATAATTATGACCGGTGAAATATTTTGGGTTCACACAGAGTAAGGAAGGCATAGGTTTAACCCATCGGGGCATCTTATGAACACATACCCCCAACTTCAAGAGCGAATAACTCAAGTTTGGGAGCAGAGCATGGTTGACAAAAGCAGGGGATACAATTTACCAAAGGTATTATGTATTCGAAGAAAAGCTCACAATGTTTAATGAATATGAAGGACGGTGTCGAACAAAATCCAACAAAGGATCTGGTGGTCCATAAGGGATCTGATGTGAGTATCGGTACTCAACCAGAGGAAGAAAGAATGCAAGGGGATCAGATTATAGAAACAACTGACTAACTCAAAGCTCAAATGCAAAGGAATTATGAATTCTAAGACAAGGGATCAGACGCAATGCTCTGATTAGGGATGGATAAGTTGAATAGCCTTAGAGGTACAATCGATGGCAATTTGATTGGTCGAGATCCAGCTCATGTTTAAAATGACGTCTGAGCCGGAAGGACGAAACGAAGGATCTGATTAAGGAATGCGAGCATTCGCAATATATTGATTCAATAGACTCAAACTGATAATGACTAAGGATGCCAATAAGATTACCAGACTTATGAGGTTAATCATAATGCAAGCAAGCAAGAATTTCAAGAGCAATAGGCTGTTGAGGATTTTCGGGGATCGAATGGTATTTCGAAGACTTTTGTGAAATACATGAATCAACTGGGGATGAGCGGATACTCGATAAGTGCGAGAAATTATCCGTAAGGGTATGTTTGCGGCAAAGAGCTGCAAAGCGGTGGGTGATGTCTACTACACAACCTTCTTCTTGTAGACGTTGTTGGGCCTGCAAGTGCACAAGTTTGTAGGACAGTAGCAAATTTCCCTCAAGTGGATGACCTAAGGTTATCAATCCATAGGAGGCGTAGGATGAAGATGGTCTCTCTCAAGCAACCCTGCAACCAAATAACAAAGAGTCTCTTGTGTCCCCAACACACCCAATACAATGGTAAATTGTATAGGTGCACTAGTTCGGCGAAGAGATGGTGAAACAAGTGGTATATGGATAGTAGATAAAGGTATTTGTAATCTGAAATAATAAAAACAGCAAGGTAACGAATGATAAAAGTGAGCGTAAACGGTATTGCAGTGATGGTAAAAAAGGCCTAGGGTTCATACTTTCGCTAGTGTAAGTTCCCTCAACAATACTAACATAATTGGATCAAATAACTATCCCTCAACACGCAACAAAGAGTCACTCCAAAGTCACTAATAGCGGAGAACGAACGAAGAGATTATGGTAGGGTATGAAACCACCTCAAAGTTATTCTTTCCAATCAATCCGTTGGGCTATTCCTATAAGTGTCACAAACAGCCCTAGAGTTCATACTAGAATAACACCTTAAGACACAAATCAACCAAAACCCTAATGTCACCTAGATACTCCAATGTCACCTCAAGTATACGTGGGTATGATTATACGATATGCGTCACACAATCTCAGATTCATCTATTCAACCAACGCAAAGGACCTCAAAGAGTGCAACAAAGACTCAATCCGATAAGACTACTTCAAAGGGGAAACTCAATTCATTACAAGAGAGAAGAGGGGGAGGAGAAACATAAGATCCAACTATAATAGCAAAGCTCGCGATACATCAAGATCGTATCATCTCAAGAACACGAGAGAGAGAAATCAAACACATAGTGTCGGTGGGAACGACACCTATGGGATCACAAGAATCCCTACTACGGTTGCAGGGCGCGGGGTCGTGAGAAGAGCGGATCAAACAGATAGCACACGGTTTGTTTATCCAGGTTCAGGCCGCGAGGATGCGTAAAACCCTACTCCTGCTTTGGTGGACTGTATATCTGTGTTCTTGAGCTAGCTATGGGGCGTGAGGAGCTCCAAAAAGCCCAATCCTCCTCCTGGTCGCCTCGGGCCTCCTTTTATAGGAAAGGGGTTGCCACAGTGGCACACAGGAGGTGGAAAGGGTATAGTGATGTGAGTTTATCCCTCGCATTACATGACAAGGTGCTTTTAATGCGTGTTGCCCAGGTGTCCTTGCTTTATCGGGGACGGAGGAGAGCCATGTCTCGTCCGTCGCCGCTCCCTCTCGTGTCAACACGCGCCCTGGCTAGCGGCGCCCACGGTGCCATGTAGGCAGGCAGGCAGCTGAGGTGGCGCAGTGGTGGGTCTCTACGAAGATCCGCATGCCGCCACGCAGGTGCCTGCCCAGCTGGTTGGGTCGGCAGCTGCATGCGAACAGCGGTGGAGGTTTGACTGGCGTGGGCCTGATGGTGGCCCTACGGGTGTCCTTGGCAAGGGCCTTGCCGGGGCCTCGGCAGGGGTCTTGCCGTGGCGCCTGCTGTCATCCTCGGCAAGACTCTTGTCGGGGGCCTTGTGGTCCTCCTTGGCTGGGATCCCGCTAAGGATCATCATCTTCTAAAGGGTGTATCTGATCTTGAATGTCTTCACAAAGATCTACATGCCACCACGGGGATGTCTCCTGAATCCTTGCCCCATGGGGGCAGTGGACTCAAGGGTGACTCACTCCGTAGGTGTGGGGCGAGCTGCCACGACAAGGGTCTTGCCGGTTTTGCTAAAACCGCCTCCCGGCAAGGATCTTGCCGGGTTTGCTAAAACCGCCTCCCGGCAAGGATCTTGCCGGGGGGAGTCTGCTTCGTCTCCTTTGCTCTTTGTGGGCTTGGTCTTGGCGTCGTTCTGCTTCTCTCAAGCTTCGGCCTTACCTTGGCTCACCTCCCTTGCCTTGCTCAGTGTGGTGGTGCCCGTGGCTCAGACTGCTCATGCACAGTTATAGGGGTACAAAAAGCGTACCCCTTGTTTTGTACACCGACAGGAGCCCCCGGGCCTGGGCCACACGTAAGCGCAATCGCGTCGTTGGGCTAGGCCCAGAAACGGTGCGTGGGCAGGCGGGGCGGTTTTTACCGCGGTAAGTCTCTTCGCGCGCTGCGCTTGCCATGCTTCCCGCGCGTGGCGCGGCGTGGGGAGGCATGTGTGACGTGGGCGGCATGCGTGGGGCTGAGCTCTGCATGCATGCGTCACGTCGTAGTAAAGGGGGCGGTTCGCGCCCTCCCCATAAACGGAGGGAGGCGTGGAGGCGCGGCCCATTTACTGAACGGGGCCGAGGCGTGGTCTTCAAGGCGTCCACTCCCTACGATCACGGTGTGGGGAGAGGTCGCCTCACCCGTCGCCTCGGTCCTGCACGCCTGCCACATGGCTCTCATGCGCTTGGGGTGGCGAACGGTGGAGGCGGGAAACCGGGCCGCCACGGGCTGGGGCGGCGGGTCGGTCCCAGTTCCCTGCGCCTTCTGCGTTTTGATTGGCTGAGCGGGGCGGCCGAGCCCCCACCCCGTTCCTTTATAAAGAGCGGGAGGGGGAGGATGGTGTCCCGCATTCCTTCATCTCCTCCTTCCTTCAGCTTCTGCTCCCCTCTTCCATCCTCCATGGAGAGAGGGAATCCTGGTCCTTCAACGGTGGCGGCGAGGGTCGCCGCTCGACAACGCATCCCTCCTTCTCCTGCACCCGCAGTGGCAGAGCCAGCCGCGAGGGGAAGGGGGAGGGGGCGAGGCCGTGGGCGAGGCCGAGGCGCTCGGGGAAGAGGAGGACGGGGCGGCGCGCCGGCCTCGCCTCCGCCAGCAGTTCCTCCCCCATGGAGGGCCATGTTGGGGATGACCCTTGCGAGTTCTTCGTCAGGCTGCACCGCCCGCCTCGCCGTCGCCTTCGTCTCCTGACTCCATTCGCGCGGGAGATGGAGCTGGATCCGCCGGAGTCGCTGCGGCTGCACATGAGGGACTGTTGGATCAGCGGCACGCGGGTTCGCGTCGACTTCCCAGCCCCTCACGTGATGTATCTTTGTCGAGGATGGAAGACGTTCACTCATATCCACCGCTTGACAGAGGGGCTCACTCTCCATTTCAAGCTGATGGAGGGAGGCCTTCTCCCCGTCAAGGTCTTCGGGTGCTTTGGGACCCGTGCAAGGTGCTGCATGGAGAGCTCTTCTGATAGCGAAGACTCCCCCTCGGGCGAGAGTGACGAGGAGGACAGCGGCAGCGACGACGAGGGTAGTAGGCGGCAGGATGACGGGTTCGACTAGGTGTCGGGCGCCGCTCCGTGCGGCACCGGCGACCCCATCATCCGCGTCACCGGCTCCCTAAACTTCTCGGGGTTGTCTCCTTGGGCGGCTGGCGTTGGGAGGCTGCGGAAGAGGAAGAGGGCGGGCGGCAAGGCCGTCAAGTCGGAGTGCGCGGGCACCGACGCCTTCGACGCGTGCTGACGTCCTGCCGCCTCGTCTTCGAGCTCTGCTTTCGGCGCCGCCATCACCATCCAGCCTTTGGACGGCCACCAAGATGTTCTCTTGGTGTCTTCTGCCACCCGTAGCTTGTCTAGGCGCCCCTTTTGCCCTTTTCGCCTCCTGAGGAGAGGGACAAGAAAGGGATTACGGGCACCTTATCTCTTTTTAGTTTGTAAGCCTTCGGGCCTTAGCTGAATTTAAAACTTGTAACCCCATCATTCATGTTTTCATTCCCTATGGACTGTACCTGAGTGGAATGTTTTTAATGAAAAAGGGATGCTTGCCCGGTCATTTGTTTGCGGGTGGAACCCACGACAAGGAGTAAATCCTTGATATCTTCAAGATAAACTTTTCCTTGCCCGACAATAGGCCTTGCCGTCTCCCCACTTCGCTCGACCTTCCTCACGCCTTTGGCGGAGGCAGGGATGAGGCGGGTTCTGGCTCCTTGTTTCATCCTTTCGCTGCCGCGACTACGACCAAACTTGGCCCCAGGAACGAGCCCTAGGGCCTAGAGTTATGGGAGCACGGTAGCTTAGGGGAAAACGAGGTTTCACATACCTCAGTCCATAATGGAATGCATGATAAGGGATGAAGAACTTATCTGAAGGCGCAGCCCCCGGCAACCCTGGTTCGCCGTGGGTGAATCTTTGCTCTTGCAGCCCCCGGCAATGCTGGCTTGCCGGGGGCTAGATGCTGGTCTGTTCATCTTCTTTTCCTCCCCAAGTGGTTCGGCACGGATATCCGTGTGTCCTGTGAACCAAAGAAGACAAAAGAAAGAGAAAAAGACGCACACTCGACCTCTAAGCTAGGGGTTAGTCACCGCTAAGTGTCGGGGATATACCCCGCGGTATGACCCGACTGGATGTATAACCCAGCCGGACTTGGCGACTCACTAATGACCCGCCCTGACTAGACGACACACTAAGTGACCCGCCCGATCCTGGCGACTTATGGGTGACCTGGCAAGGGGATAAGAGGAGCGACAAGACCCGGGGGCCCAGGAGGCTCAAGGCCCAGAAGGCCGGCTTACGTTATGGTAGGCTGGCTTAAGAGGAAAGGCGTGAGGAATATCTCCCTTACAAGGAATCAAGAACCGGACTTGTATCCAGCTTGTAGTAGAAGATAGGCTAGTCCTAATCCTATTTGGACTCCACATGTAACCCGCCCCTCTAACTTATATAAGGAGGGGCAGGGCTCCCTAAAGAGGGACAAGCAAGAAGAAACAATCTCTAGGGCTAGACACAAAGAGCCGGTTTACCGGCGACTCTCTCGTGATCATAATGAGACCTAGCCTCAAACAGCATGTAGGGTTTTTACCGGATGATGTTTCCCGGGGCCCGAAGCTGTCTAAATCCCTGTCTTGTGTGTTGCGTCTCTCGTCCCGATCAACCCCTCTCAAGCTACCGCCTAGATGCGTTGGCCTCGCGACTAATTCCTGGCACTAAGGACATCTGTCGTGACAAATCCACGACAGTTGGCGCCCATCGTGGGGCCTGCGCATGGTGGTGTTGAGTTCTTGGAGGGATCTCTCCTAGGGATCGAGAGTACACAATTTTTCAGATGAAGGAGAGCCGGTTTGAAGGGATTTGCATCAGCTTCAAGTTCGTCAGACCAGATCTATGATCGGTGAGGTTTAAAGGTTAATTAAAAAAATTAGGGCTGCGCTCTGAACCGCCGCCTTTGCAAGTCAGATCCAAGAGGAGATAAATTTCCATTACTACTACCGCGCGTCGCCGAGACCGACATGAATTGCCATTAAGAATCTGAGCTAGATCGATCTTGGTGCAAGGCGCCAGGAACAAAAGCCAAGACCAGAAGAGTTGAGATCAGACAAAAAAAAGACATAATTGCAAATCGGAGATGAATCCGAGAGTTGCTGCTGCGATGTGTAGATTCAAGTCCCAAGGCGGCTGTTTGTTTTCTTCCGCCACAACTCCAGATTTGACCGGTGATTGATTCCTTTCATGAAGACTAAAATCAAGTCATCAAAGTCATCAACTATTACTCCGTTATCTACTATGACGTGGGAAAGGTGCAAGTATTTGTACCAGTACAGAGTATTGGTCCAACCTTTGTTTTTTACCATCAACTGATGCATCCGCCAAGGCATATTATCACTAGAAAAAAGTAGATATACAGGGCACAGGAAGCCGATCTAAGCTAGCCTGTTCAGCTGCGTAAGAAAAGAAAAGGGCCATGACCCGGACACGGACGGTCCACAGGTTCAGACTCCTCCGGCAACCCGCCTTGTTGACCCGCTGCACCTCCACCGCCGCTGGTTCGTACCTCCAATTCATCGGCCGTTGCCGAGCAGCCATGCTTGCTGATTCTGTGTTGCGGTGCCGCTCGAACGCTGCTGCCTCCACTGCGGGCCGCTTGTTGAGCTGCCGCTTCCTCGCCGGCTTATCGCCTCGCGGGCGGAGTGTGCCTTAACCCACCGGATTCCGTCTTAGCCTCGGACTCATCTCGAGACAGCCCGCCCGTCTCCGACTCGATTCCGTCGCGGCAGGCCGCCTCGAGTTGCCGTGTTGACCCGCCATCTGAGCCGCCTTTGAACAGCTCACTGGTCAGAGTCCGGGTGGCTGCTTGTCCCGCCTCCGTCGTCGACCCGCCAGTGCCCGGCGACCCGTTTCCACCGCCGTTGAGCCGCCTCTGCGGTCGCGTGTCAAACCGTTGTCTGTTTTCTGCCATCGCCGCGTTTTCTGCCTCGCGCTTCCGCCCGGTTTGCAGCCTGTTTCCTGTAGTCGTCGCTTCAGTCTCACGCGCTCGCGGCCTGGCCCTGTCAGGTTTTGCCTGTCCGGCCTCCGACTTGGCTATGCGCCGGCGTCGCCCTAAAGGCCGGCCCCTGCTCCTCTGCCTTGGATTTCGAGCCAGCCGCCTCTACCGCGACCCGGCTTGCCCTGAGCTGCGTCGCCTCCTTGCCGGGCTTTGCTGCCGCGAGCCGCCTCTGTCACGGTCACCCCTGAGCCGCGTTGCACCGCCCCCTGCCGGAGCTCCGCCGCTGAGCCGCCTCGGCCGAGCAGCCTTGCCTGGGCCTCAACGCACCACCCACTGATGCTACTGTCCGGAATAGACATTAATGCGGCTTTAGAATACATGGATCAGAATTAGCTGCAACTAGCACGAAGTCTGACATGTCCTCCAAGTCAGAACTTGTCACTGATGCCTCATTAACTAGTGGTTTTGAGGAGGTTACAGATAAATTTCTAAGGCTAATGGAGTTGCCGCAGACAACAGCATTATATAGTCAAATTAGTTAACCCGGTCAGTGCGTTGTGGAGATTGTTTTTGGAAAGGTCTACAAATCCATGGATTATTTGGCTGGCAAGGACGCCTCTCTGCAACCATAAAAGATTTCTAGAGATGATTATTAGCAATGATTGGGACTTTGACCATCACCTGGAGGAGAATATCTGTAGTTATGGATTATATAAAACAGCAGAATATACCCGAAGATGGAAAATTGCTGCCTATTGATCATTCTACGTGAGGAGTGAAAACCACGAATTTGTATGAGACCTCAAGTTGCAATAAGGAACAGAGGTTGGCTCAAGCTATATGATCAGACGTTTTGCTGTTACGGCCAATTCACAACATCAGCTAATTATGCCTTGTCGCAATGACTGGCTCGACGACCCATAGAAACATCAGGTGCTATCCTCCTTACGTATTTTATCAGCACATCTTATTTGAGAACAATTATTCTGGTTTATGATATTGTTTCGCAGGACAATTGTTCATCACAAATGAGGTGTTATACTGCGGGTATGGAGCACGCACTGGCAATGTTCCACAGTGACGTTTTCGTCCGTGCCACATTACCCGGTGAAATGAACGTGCGCAAGTCGCCGCCTTTGCGGCCCGGTCTACATCAACTAGCCGGGACTACGCCTGTGATTGACTCACGTGTCCGCGCCGGCTTACAACGCCACGGCCGGTTCATCTGTCTATGCCGTCTCTAATGTTACGGTCGTCTTTACCATCCGTCTCTCGCGGCCTGGTCTATATTAACACACTGAGCCGCACTTGTCTGGATGAGCTGTTTATTGAGTATGAGCAAGTCACTACTTGGGAAGCCTGGTTTTCTTCCAACAAATTAGAGGCAAATTATCATATATTATCAACCGCCGTCTGCACTGGATGGCTCAATGGGCAGGCGCACAAATCGCCGCCACTACAATTTGGTTAAGCTTCAAACAACCAGTTGGAAGGAACCATTGGCCGAGATGCTGACACGGCTCATACGGGATCATTTATAACCCGCCGCAGTCACCTCAACCTTCTGTGGATTCACATCGCGTTATCAACGCCGATGATATACACCTTCTGCTATGGTCAAATATGGAGAATCTCAAGCCAACTCTTCGAGTCATCTTGAGACTTGGGGGCTACAATGGTATGGCTCGGCAAAATTAGCCGGTTTCAATGAATTCAAGAACTCCGGGTCATTGAAGGGTAGATAACCTGGCCCCGGAGGCTACTCTTTATTGGCGAATATTTAAAGGCCGTCAGAAAAATTTCCGGCTCAAAATGAAGATTCCGGTTTAAAATATAGCTCAAGAGACATCTCTCTCCTGCAAGGCTTTGAAGCTATCAAATCCGGTTCAAAATCCGGCTCAAGGTAAATTTGTCTCTCACAAAGTTTAGAAGCTTTTAAATCCGGTTTAAAGTTCCGGTTCAAAAAGATTTAATCTCTCGCAAGTTCGAGTTCTCAGAAAAATTAAAGGTTGCCAAAGGAACTTGCTGCCATGATGCGCGGTTCAAACTTGGATATCCTGCCTTACGGCTTATCTTATTATGATCACTTGGGGGCTTCCTGCTCATCGAGCATAGCTATCAGTACCCTCTTGATTGGCGCAATGCCAAAATTTATATGGTCACTTGGGGGCTTCCTGTTCAAACATAGGTCGTATTCGAACCAAAGAGAACATAGCTGTCGAAACCCTTTTGATTGGCATACTGCCAAACCCACTAGGGGGCTTCTTGATCGTATCCGAATCATAGCTCAACCCCTTTGGGTCCGACGTGGATCGTATTCGAATCAGCGTCGTTAAACAACTCTCAAGGTCATTGGGGGCTTCCTGTTCAAACATAGGTCGTATTCGAACCAAAGAGAACATAGCTGTCGATACCCTCTTGATCGGCATCGCCAAAGCCACTGGGGGCTATATGATCGTATTCGAATCTTAGCTTAACCCCTTTGGAACGGTTTACTGATCGTATCCGAATCAGAAGCCTCAAAAAGTTTTATTCTATCTCTGGTAAAGTTTATTGCAGCCACAATTACTTAACTTGAGACCTTTTTGGGATTATATCTCAAATATATATAAGTGTTTTATGCTTAACCCGGCTTGACTTTTGACTATAAGTCACCAGTTTATGACAATCATCATCTATGTGGAAGCATTGGCTTCTAAGGATTGGGTTATCACCCTTACTGCACAGGTTATGTAAGCCGGCAGTACAAATTCAATATCACAGTAGTTATATGTGAGATATTATGACCCGCCCTGGTTTTGACGCTAAGTCGCCAGGGCATATGTTGTTTAAGCTCTTTGCAGGATTTGCAGAAATATGACATATAAATGATTAAGTTCAAGCTCATTACCAAAGTAGATGCTTCAAAATGATTATCCGTTCTGGATTTTTCTCAAAAGGCTATAAGCCACCGGGTCATGAAAATTCCGGTTTACAATGAAGGCGTATTGAATCGCCATCGGCCAAGAGCCGCCGGGTATTTAAACTCCGGATTTACTTGTCAACAGATAAGGTATTTGAAATCTTTAAATAGCCAAACTTGGCTAGATTTTTGTTATGATATTGAATGATTGAGGTTTTCAAACCGGGTTATTCAAATCTTTAATAGCCAACATGGCTGGATTTTCATGATGATATTGAATGATTGAGGTTTTCATAACCGGATTATATTATTCAAATCTTGAATAGCCAACATGGCTGGATTTCTATTATGATTATCAATACCCAGTATTATGATTGAGGTTTTCAAAGTCGCTTTAGCGCAACAACTATTATCTTTATCAATGGGCATGATTTATTTTACAATGGAGGAAATAGTCCCGAGTCACTGCAGGCTTACGACCCGACACTTGGGGGCTACATTATTCAAGTTGAGGATACATCAAATATACAAGTCTCATGTCGCTGCAAGCATGCACCATGACACTTGGGGGCTAATGCAAAGTCATTTTTATTGGCCTTATTGAAGACCCGACTCATCCCGTTGTAATGAGCCGGCCCTTGGGGATTACCAACTGCTCCTGTTAAAATTCAAGACAATTCTAGGATGACCCGGCTACACTACTATGACTATAGCCGACTCATGGGGGCTACACAACTGGATTTTATTTAAAGCCATGGTGATAAGTCCCGGCTTATTCATGCTGATTAAACCGGCCCTTGGGGGCTATAGGTAATATGGATATAAGGGAGAAATATGTTCAAATTCTCAGTTTTGAGCAGATCGGATTGATCCGGTGTTTGCAACAATCATGATCCGGTATCACCAATAATTATGGCCCGGTGTCGGCTACAGTTATGACCCGGTGCTATCAATATTTACAAGCCAGCAATTTTGGTTATGATAAACCGGCAAATTTTACCTCTTCAAGCTGGCTGAAAGTCAGATGAGTATTTCAAGACCAATATGTTTTAAGCCGGCGCTTTGGAAGCCGATTCAAGTGATTTATTTCTGACAATATTTCTCTACAAGAGACCAATGCCAGCAAATTGACTCTGAAGCTGGCCTATTTACCCGGATTTCTCAAAAGAAGTATCTGGATTTTTTGCATTCACAAAGTTTGAACATATCTACTAAAGGAGGTTTTCTATGAGTACATGGGCATGTATCAAGAAGGAAATGACAAGGATTTAAAAATGATCAGGTGCCGGCTTACAAGAATATTTAACCGGGAGTACAACCTGTCAGTTTGTTCTTGTGTTTATATTGCAGATCAGTTTAACATGGATAAATCCAAATTAAACTTGGGGGATAATGTCGGGGATATACCCCGCGGTATGACCCGGCTGGATGTATAACCCAGCCGGACTTGGCGACTCACTAATGACCCGCCCTGACTAGACGACACACTAAGTGACCTGCCCGATCCTGGCGACTTATGGGTGACCTGGCAAGCGGATCAGAGGAGCGACAAGACCTGGGGGCCCAGGAGGCTCAAGGCCCAGAAGGCCAGCTTACGTTATGGTAGGCCGGCTTAAGAGGAAAGGCGTGAGGAATATCTCCCTTACAAGGAATCAAGAACCGGACTTGTATCCGGCTTGTAGTAGAAGATAGGCTAGTCCTAATCCTATTTGGACTCCACATGTAACCCGCCCCTCTAACTTATATAAGGAGGGGCAGGGCTCCCTAAAGAGGGACAAGCAAGAAGAAACAATCTCTAGGGCTAGACACAAAGAGCTGGCTTACCAGCGACTCTCTCGTGATCATAATGAGAGCTAGCCTCAAACAGCATGTAGGGTTTTTACCGGATGATGTTTCCCGGGGCCCGAAGCTGTCTAAATCCCTGTCTTGTGTGTTGCATCTCTCGTCCCGATCAACCCCTCTCAAGCTACCGCCTAGATGCGTTGGCCTCGCGACTAAGTCCTGGCACTAAGGACATCTGCCGTGACAAATCCACGACACTAAGCACTATCAACCCTAACCAAGGACGAGACTCGACCTAGCATGCATGCTATAACTTAGGGCGCCAGCGCTTCATTCATTTATGCTCAGGGCCTGCGCCTGGCTTTGTACAAAGGGTTACATGCATCATCGGCAATGCTTGTACAAAAGGTGGCTTGCCGGGGGGCCCGGCAAGCCGCGCCTCACGGGTAAAACTTGCGAAGATGCTCAATGTTCCAGGAGTTACTCACCGGAACGGCATCTTCGGTCTCCAGGCGGACTGCGCCGGGCCTGGTGACTCGTATTACCCGATAAGGGCCTTCCCACTTTGGTGTCAACTTGTTGGAATTCTTGGCCGATTGAACGTGCCGAAGGACAAGGTCGCCTTCCTCAAGGCTTCGGGCATGAACCTTGCGGCTATGGTAGCGGCGCAAGGCTTGCTGGTAGCGTGCTGCTCTCACAGCCGCCCGAAGACGGTCTTCCTCAAGGAGCATTGCGTCATCTTGCCGCAGTTGCTCTTGCTCAAGCTCATCATAAGCGAGCACTCGAGGTGACCCGTATATGAGTTCAGTGGGGAGAACTGCTTCTGCCCCGTATACCAGGGCAAAGGGTGTCTGGCCGGTGGCTCGATTTGGCGTCGTCCTGATCGACCAAAGAACCGTCGGCAACTCATCAATCCAGCGCCTTCCACTCTTGTGCAGCCTGTCAAGGGTCTTGGTCCTTAAGCCTCGCAGTACTTCAGCATTTGCCCTCTCAGCTTGACCATTGCTTCGTGGGTGAGCAACGGAAGTGAAACAGACTTTACTGCCGAGGTCTTGGATATATTGCATGAATGTGTGGCTTGTGAACTGTGTGCCGTTGTCGGTGATGACCCTGTTGGGTACACCAAAATGGCACACTAGTCCCTTGAAGAACTTGACGGCTGACTGAGCTGTGACCTTCCTCACTGCCTCCACCTCCGGCCACTTTGCGAACTTGTCGATTGCAACGTACAAGTACTCGAAGCCCCCAACAGCGCGGGGGAAAGGGCCCAGTATGTCGAGCCCCCAGACCGAGAAGGGCCAGGAGAGAGGAATGGTTTGAAGGGCTTGAGCTGGCTGATGAAGCTTCTTTGAATGGAACTGACACGCTTCACACCTGGTGACTAGTGTCGTCGCATCCTGGAGGGCGGTGGGCCAGAAGAAACCTTGCCGAAATGCCTTGCCGGCAAGGGCCCTTGACTCGATGTGGGATCCACATATGCCTCCGTGTATCTCCGCCAACAGCTCCAGTCGTTCCTCCCGAGGGATACACTTCAATTTCACACCGTTCGGCCTCTTTCTGTACAGGACATCATCAACGAACTGGTACATGGTAGAGCGACGGGCTACTTTTTCCGCTTCTTCCTGCTCTTCAGGAAGTTCCCCTGTTTGGAGGAATCGGATGGTATGCTGTGCCCACGCTAGAGCCTGGGGCTCGACGGCGAGGACTAAAGGCATTTCCTCCGCTATAGGAGCGGCTGTCTCGAAGGCAAGAGCTTGACGCTCCACCGGAGCTAGCCGTCCCGTGGCGGGCTCAGTGTCCCTGGCAACATCCTTGCCAGCGGCTCCGGGGAGCTCGGTGGGAAAGTACTTGCCGGGTACTGATTTCCTCCTCTTGTTCTGCTCTGTTGATGGATCAACGGATGGCTGAGTTAGCTGGAGCACAAAGGTACCTCGTTCCACAGGTAGCTTGAGGGCAGCGCGTTTTGACAGGTAATCGGTGATATCGTTCTCCGCTCGGGGAACGTATTCAGCCTGTATACCGTCGAAACGCTCTTCCAGCTTTCTCACTTCATCGACGTAGGCCTTCATCAACGGGATCTGGTAGTCCTTGTTGACTTGCTTGACGACGAGCTGTGATTCGCCCCTGACGATGAGCTTCTTGATTCTGAGGTCCGCCGCGATCCTAAGACCGGCAAGCAGCCCTTCGTACTCTGCCGTATTGTTTGTTGACACCTCCCTGGGGAAGTGCATCTGGATCACGTACTTGAGGTGCTCTCCGGTGGGCGCGACAAGCAGTACGCCAGCCCCGACGCCGTGTAAGGAGAAAGCTCCATCAAAGTACATGATCCAACTGCAACTTGCCTCCTTGACGGGGAGAGCAGTCTCTTGGGCTTCTTCGTCAGGCGTTGCGGTCCATTCTGCAATGAACTCCGCCAGGACTCGGCTCTGAATCGTCGAAGTACTTTCAAACTTGAGGCCAAAGCTGGACAGCTCCAGTGCCCATTCCACAATTCTTCCCATTGCATCTGGATTGTGCAATATCCGTTGCAGAGGGAGGCGAGTGACGACAGTGATCTTGTGTGCCTGGAAGTAGTGACGCAGCTTCCTCGAGGCCATAAGAAGGTCGAAGATCAGTTTCTGCACGCCGGAGTACCTTGATCTAGCTCCCTGCAGGAGGGAACTAACAAAGTAGACCGGGTGCTGCATCATTTTCTTCTTCGGCGGCACTTCAACTGGCTGTGCCGTCTCTGCATTGGTGGTGTCGGGCTCTGTCGCTGCCATTATCTCGTCGTCGACCTCTCTCCGCGCCACTAGTGCGGCGCTGACCACCTGGTTCGTTGCTGCCAGGTATAGCAGCAAAGGCTCCTGTGGCCTAGGCGCAACTAGTATTGGCGCGGAGGAGAGGTACTTCTTCAAATCTTGCAATGCTGCTTCGGCTTCTGGTGTCCACTCCATCGGGCCCGCCTTCTTCAGGATCTTGAAAAAGGGAAGGGCGCGCTCGGCAGACTTGGAAATGAATCTGCCCATGGCGGCGACGCAACCAGCAAGCCGACGCACATCCTTGATTCGCTTGGGTGCTTCAATCTGCTCTATAGCTTTGATCTTGTCCGGATTGGCCTCTATCCCACGCCGTGACACAAAGAACCCGAGAAGCTTGCGGAAGGGACGCCAAAGACGCACTTCTCAGGGTTTAGCTTGAGATTGATCTTGCGCAGGTTTGCAAATGTTTCTTGCAAATCCGGTATGAGGGTTGCCCTGTCCTTGGTTTTGACCACTATGTCATCCATATAAGCTTCCATATTTCTATGGAGCTGGGGTTCAAAACCAATCTGGACCACCCTTGCAAACGTCAATCCAGCACTCTTCAGCCCGAAAGGCATCCACATGAAACAATATGTACCACATGGGGTGATGAATGCTGTTTTCTCTTTGTCTTCTCTTGTCATGAAGATCTGGTGGTAGCCGGAGTAGGCATCGAGGAATGACAACAAATCACACCCAGCTGTGGAGTCAACAATCTAGTTGATGCGCGGCAACAGGAAGGGGTCCTTAGGACAAGCCTTATTGATATCTGTGTAATCAATACACAGCCTCCACCTCCCATTAGCCTTGCGCACTACGACCGGATTGGCCAACCACGTTGGATGGAGCACTCCTCTTACCAAACCCGCTGCTTCCAGTTTCCAGATCTCCTCTGTGATGAACTCTTGTCGTTCAAAAGCTTGCTTTCTGACCTTCTGCTTGACGGGCCGCGCATGAGGACAGACAGCAAGGTGGTGCTCAATCACCTCCCTGGGAACGTCGGGGATGTCAGAAGCTTGCCATGCAAACACATTGACATTCGCCCGCAGGAAGGTGACGAGTGCGTCTTCCTATTTGTCGTCAAGGGTGGAGCTTATGGTGAAAGCCCCTCCCGTGCCGTCCTCATTGACAGAAACCTTCTTGGTTCCCGGCGGTATGGCCCTGGGCTTCTTGTTTCCGCCGGTGGAGCTCTCAGGCACGTCCTCGACGGGAGCGCTACACTCCGAAGAGGTGCGCTTGCCGGAGTGGGTGTCCGAGGTCTCACCGGTCTTATTCTTCTTCTTCCCTCCCGGGGTCCTAGCGGCAGGAGCAAGTGCCCTAGTGGCGGCAGCTGCTGCAACTGCTTGCTGGTATAGTTGGTCAGCGCAAATCAGCGCATCTTTCTTATCAGAGGGGATGGTGATGATCGTCACAGGTCCTGGCATCTTCAGGGTGTTGTAGGCGTAGTGTGACGCCGCCATGAACTTGGCCAGCGCTGGGTGGCCAAGGATCCCGTTGTAAGGCAAGGGGATCTTGGCAACATCAAACACGATCCTCTCCGTCCTGTAGTTCAGATTGCTTCCAAAAGTCATGGGCAGCGTGACCTTTCCCTTAGGTTGGCTTCTTCCCGGGTTGACCCCCTGAAATGTGCCCGTCTCTTCGAGGTCTCCATCAGGAATCTGCAGTTTCTCGATCACGGCAGGCGAGATCAAGTTCAGACCGGCCCCGCCATCGACTAGCATCTTTGTCACCTTGAGGTTGCGTATTGTTGGTGAAACCAACAATGGCAAGCACCTGACCGCAGTAGTGCGATCAGGGTGATCCTAAGTGTCAAAAATGATAGGTGTGCTGGACCACTTCAGCGGCCTTTGGGCATCAAACGACGGCTCTGCCGCTGTAATCTCTCGCGCCCACTGTTTAAGCTGGCGGTGAGAAGTATGCAGCGAGGCGCCGCCGTCGACGCACATGGCCTCTATAGCTTTCTGAAACTCTTGGTCGCTGGATTCGTCGTCCTCTTCGTGATCGTCGTCTTCTGGCTTTTTGTCACGGCCCCGGGCGGGCCTCTCCTGTTGTTTATCCTTGCCGCGACGGCCCGCCTGGTCATCACGCTTCTTGCCGGACCCCTTAGCACATTCTTGGCCCTTCTCCTTGTCCCGCCTCTCATATTCAGCCCTCTGCTTCTCAGCGAGGAGCTCAACCTGTCGGCAGTCTTGGAGAGCATGGCCTTTGGTGCGATGGATCTTGCAGTATCGCTTGTCGGAGTTTCCTGGCTTCTCGGCAACCGCCAAGGCCCGGCAGGCGACACATCCGGCAATTTCCTTGCCGGGGTCATCTGCCTTGGTTTTCTTGGTGGAGCCGGTGTCATCAGATCCGTCGACGGCAAGCATGGCTTTACCTTTGCGCTTCCTATTGCGGCACCGGCCCTTCTTCGTCGGGGCGGTAGTATCTTCATCTGAGGAGTCGGTTTCCACGCCGGTGTCTTCGCCGGGGTACTTCCTTCCCTCTTCAGCCCGGGCACATCTGTCAGCAAGAACATAGAGTTCTGCTACATCTTTCACCTTGTTCATTGCCAGCTCTTCGCGCATCTTGCGGTTACGCACGTTCTGATGGAACGCGCTGATGATGGCGGTAGGGTGAACATCAGGGATATTGTACTGTATCCGGCTGAACCTCTGTATATACTTGCGGAGACTCCCGCCTCCCTTCTGGGGAATGACGTGCAGGTCGCTCGCTTGGCCATGGGCTTGGTGGCCTCCAGTAAAGGCGCCCACAAACTCATGGCACAAATCCGACCAGGAGGAAATAGAGTCTACCGGCAAGTGCATCAACCATGACATGGCGTTGGGTTTAAGAGCCAACGGAAAGTAATTCGCAAGCACCTTATCGTCGCGGGCTCCGGCAGCTTGCATCGCAATGGTGTAGATGCTGAGGAACTCGGACGGGTGGGGCTTGCCACTGTACTTTTCACCCACGTCAGGTTTGAAGGTGCGGTGAGTGGGCCACTGGAACTGCCGCAGCTCACGGGTAAAAGCCGGACAGCCTACCTCGTAAGGTAGGCCTCCAGGGCTCTCCGGTGCCGGGTGGTTCACAGCAGGCCCTGCTCGCCTATCTGACTGGTGGCGCGCTCCGCGCCGGCACTCGATAGTGGTTCGAGCGTCTTCATGTTCTCGTTCCCGAAGGACTTGGCGCTGGTCACAGTGGGTCCGCGGGTCGGACGACGCTATGGAGATTTCGTCGCCTGCAATGTCGCGACGGGCTGGCGTCCACGATACCGAGCGAGGAGGAGGCGAGTGCACCGTGTTCGTGGCGCCGCCGGCTTTCTTGCCACTGGTGCGTGGGACTCCGTCGGAGCGTCGACCCGGGGGCTCCACCGGACTCGGTTCGTCTTTGTTGGCCACCGCAACAAGGCTTCGGATAGTGGCTCTCCATTCGTCGAGTTTCCCCGTAGTGGGAGGAAAATCGAGGAGCAACTGCGCGCGCGCCAGGGCTTCTGCTGGCGTTGGTGGCAGCGAAACCTGCACGGATCGCGACGCGCTTCGACTTCTGACCATGTCAGAAGGAGCTCTATCACGACCCCGTGGTCGCGTGCCATTTTCACCAGCGCCTCGGCGAGCGGGCAGGTCTTCTACCTCCCGGGAGTGGTGCTCGGGGCTCTTCCCGCGGCGACACCCGGGGTCTTCGGCGTGATTACGCCGTTCATCGCGCGCCGCTTGAGAGGAGCGCGCCGTCGGCGCCGGCGTGGGAGTCTTGGAGGCCCTCGCATCGCCTTCGGGCGGGGTGGCAGCGATCTTGGAAGGCCCCGCGCCACCCGCGGAGGGCCTGGCTCCGTCTTTGGATTTGGCGGCGTGCGGCCCATTACCAGGCGCACGAACATCGCCGCCTCCCAAACCCCGGCTGCTGGGACGGTGTTGGTGTTCGCGAACGGCGCCCCGGGTCCTTTCTGCGACCGGTCCGCTGCTCGCCCGCGTCGGGACGGGATGTCCGGCTTCCGACGGGCCAACCGCCACCGTCGTCTTCTTCTTGGGTGCCGTGACGATGAAGAAGCGTCGAACTAACTGCTAAAGCCGATTCTCACAACTGCGCCCCCTACCTGGCGCGCCAAAGATGTCGGTGGGAACGACACCTATGGGATCACAAGAATCCCTACTACGGTTGCGGGGCGCGGGGTCGTGAGAAGAGCGGATCAAAACAGATAGCACACAGTTCGTTTATCCAGGTTCGGGCCGCGAGGATGCGTAAAACCCTACTCCTGCTTTGGTGGACTGTATATCTGTGTTCTTGAGCTAGCTATGGGGCGTGAGGAGCTCCAAAAAGCCCAATCCTCCTCCTGGTCGCCTCGGGCCTGCTTTTATAGGAAAGGGGTTGCCACAGTGGCACACAGGAGGTGGAAAGGGTACAGTGATGTGAGGTTATCCCTCGCATTACATGACAAGGCGCTTTTAATGCGTCTTGCCCAGGTGTCCTTGCTTTATCGGGGACGGGGGAGAGCCCTGTCTCGTCCGTCGCCGCTCCCTCTTGTGTCGACACGCGCCCTGGCCAGCGGCGCCCGCGGTGCCATGTAGGCAGGCAGGCAGCTGAGGTGGCACAGTGGTGGGTCTCCATGAAGATCCGCATGCCGCCACGCAGGTGCCTGCCCAGATGGTTGGGTCGGCAGCTGCATGCGAACGGCGGTGGAGGTTTGACTGGCGTGGGCCTGATGGTGGCCCTACGGGTGTCCTTGGCAAGGGCCTTGCCGGGGCCCCGGCAGGGGTCTTGCCGTGGCGCCTGCTGTCATCCCCGGCAAGGCTCTTGCCGGGGGCCTTGTGGTCCTCCTTGGCTGGGATCCCTCCAAGGATCATCATCTTCTAAAGGGTGTATCTGATCTTGAATGTCTTCACAAAGATTTGCATGCCACCACGGGGATGTCTCCCGAATCCTTGCCCCATGGGGGAAGTGGACTCAAGGATGACTCACTCCGTAGGTGTGGGGCGAGCTGCCACGGCAAGGGTCTTGCCGGGTTTGCTAAAACCGCCTCCCGGCAAGGATCTCGCCGGAGGGGGGGGGGTCCGCTTCGTCTCCTTTGCTCTTTGTGGGCTTGGTGTTGGCGTCGTTCTGCTTCTCTCGAGCTTCGGCCTTACCTTGGCTCACCTCCCTTGCCTTGCTCAGTGTGGTGGTGCCCGTGGCTCAGACTGCCCGTGCACAGTTATAGGGGTACAAAAAGCGTACCCCTCTTTTTGTACACCGACACATAGCTACTGGTACATACCCTCAGCTCCGAGGGAGAACTACTCCCTCCTCGTCATGGAGAGTGCCGGGATGATGAAGATGGCCACCAGTGAGGGTTCCCCCCTCCGGCAGGGTGCCGGAACAGGGTCCCGACTTTTGGTGGCTATGGAGGCTTCTGGCGGCGGAACTCCCGATCTATCTTTCGTTCTGGAAGTTTTAGGGTATATGGAGTTATATAGGCACAAGAAGCACGCCAGGGGAGCCACGGGGGCCCCACAAGGCAGGGGGCGCGCCCTAGGGGGGTGGGCGCGCCCCCACCCTCGTGAGCAGCTCCCGTACCTTCTGACGTGGGGTCCAAGTCCATCAGGTGTGTTTCCTTCCAAAAATAACTTCTCTAGTTGATTTCGTTCCGTTTCAACTCCGTCTGATATTCCTTTTCTTCAAAACACTGAAATAGGCATAAAACAGCAAATCTGGGCTGGGCCTCCGGTTAATAGGTTAGTCCCAAAAGTAATATAAAAGTGGATAATAAAGCCCAATATTGCCCAAAACAGTAGATAATATAGCATGGAGCAATCAAAAATTATAGATACGTTGGCGATGTATCAAGCATCCCCAAGCTTAATTCCTGCTCGTCCTCGAGTAGGTAAATGATAAAAAGATAATTTTTGATGTGGAATGCTAGTTGGCATAATTTCAATGTGATTCTTCTTAATTGTGGTATGAATATTCAGATCCAAAAGATTCAAGACAAAAGTTCATATTGACATAAAAATAATAATAAGTCAAGCATACTAATTAAGCAATTATGTCTTCTCAAAATAACATGGTCAAAGAAAGTTATCCCTACAAAATCATATAGTCTGGCTATGCTCTATCTTCACCACACAAAATATTTAAATCATGCACAACCCCGATGACAAGCCAAGCAATTGTTTCATACTTTTGATGTTCTCAAACTTTTTCAATCTTCACGCAATACATGAGCGTGAGCCATGGACATAGCACTATAGGTGGAATAGAATGGTGGTTGTGGAGAAGACAAAAAGGGAGAAGATAGTCTCACATCGACTAGGCGTATCAACGGGCTGTGGAGATGCCCATCAATAGATATCAATGTGAGTGAGTTGGGATTGCCATGCAACGGATGCACTAGAGCTATAAATGTATGAAAGCTCAACAAAAGAAACTAGTGGGTGTGCATCCAACTCGCTTGCTCACGAAGACCTAGGGCATTTTGAGGAAGCCCATCATTGGAATATATAAGCCAAGTTCTATAATGAAAGATTCCCACTAGTATATGAAAGTGACAACATAGGAGACTCTTTATCATGAAGATCATGGTGCTACTTTGAAGCACAAGTGTGGTAAAAGGATAGTAGCATTGCCCCTTCTCTCTTTTTCTCTCATTTTTTTTATTTTTTTATTTTTTATTTGGGTCTTCTCTTCTTTTTTATGGCCTCTTTTTTTCATTTGGGCTTCTTTGGCCTCTTTTATTTATTTATTTTCGTTCGGAGTCTCATCCCGACTTATGGGGGAATCATAGTCTCCATCATCCTTTCCTCACTGGGACAATGCTCTAATAATGATGATCATCACACTTTTATTTACTTACAACTCAAGAATTACAACTCGATACTTAGGACAAGATAGGACTCTATATGAATGCCTCCGGCGGTGTACCGGGATGTGCAATGACTCATGAGTGACATGTATGGAAGAATTATGAACGGTGGCTTTGCCACAAATACGATGTCAACTACATGATCATGCAAAGCAATATGACAATGATGAAGCGTGTCATAATAACGGAACTGTGGAAAGTTGCATGGCAATATATCTCGGAATGGCTATGGAAATGCCATGATAGGTAGGTATGGTGGCTGTTTTGAGGAAGATATATGGTAGGTGTATGATACCGGCGAAAGGTGCGCGGTATTAGAAAGGCTAGCAAAGGTGGAAGGGTGAGAGTGTGTATAATCCATGGACTCAACATTAGTCATAAATAACTCACATACTTATTGCAAAAATCTATTAGTTATCGAAACAAAGTACTACGCGCATGCTCCTAGGGGGATAGATTGGTAGGAAAAGACCATCGCTCGTCCCCGACCGCCACTCATAAGGAAGACAATCAATAAATAAATCATGCTCCGACTTCATCACATAAGGGTTCACCATACGTGCATGCTATGGGAATCAGAAACTTTAACACAAGTATCTCTCAAATTCACAACTACTCAACTAGCATGACTCTAATATCACCATCTCCATATCTCAAAACAATCATCAAGTATCAAACTTCTCTTAGTATTCAACACACTCATAAGAGAATTTTATTATTAATCTTGTATACCTAGCATATTAGAATTTTAAGCAAACTACCATGCTATTTAAGACTCTCAAAATAATATAAGTGAAGCATGAGAGTTCATCTATTTCTTCAAAATAAAACTACCACCATGCTCTAAAAGATATAAGTGAAGCACTAGAGCAAATGACAAACTACTCCGAAAGATATAAGTGAAGATAAATGAGTAGTCGAATAATTATGCAACTATGTGAAGACTCTCTAACATTTAATAATTTCAGATCTTGGTAATCTATTCAAACAGCAAGCAAAGAAAAATAAAATTACATTCTAATAATGGCAAGCATCATGTGAAGAAGCAAAAACTTAGGATCAACCGAAACTAACCGATAGTTGTTGAAGAAGAAAGGTGGGATGCCAACCGGGGCATCCCCAAGCTTAGATGATTGAGACTTCTTGAAATATTATCTTGGGGTGCCTTGGGCATCCCCAAGCTTGAGCTTTTGTGTATCCTTAATTCCTCTCATATCATGGTCTCCCTAAATCTCAAAAGCTTCATCCACACAAAACTCAACAAGGACTCGTGAGATAAGTTAGCATAAACCATTGCAAAAACCTTGTCATACTCTACTGTACAAAATCACTAAAATTATTATTAAACATTGCATACTAAATGCCTCTGCATATTTAATAGTCCTATCCTCAAATAGAATCATTAAAGAAGCAAACATATGCAAACATAACAGCAATCTGCCTAAACAGGATACTCTGTAAAGAATGCTGCAACATCCATACTTCCCTAGATCCAAAAATTATGAAATAAAATTCCCACTGTAGTAAATTTATTAGTTCTTAATATGAAAAAGGTTTCAACATTTTATCACATTCTGACTTTTCTAGGGAATTATTGCAACAGCGGTAAACTTTCTGTTTTCAAACAGCGACATGTATACTTGTCGCATAGGCATAGTAAAGGCTATCAATGCCACTTTTATTGAAATAAAAGATGAAAAACATTGTTGTAAATAACAGCAAGAAAATTCTAACAAAATAAATTGATGCTCCAAGCAAAACACATATCATGTGGCGAATAAAAATATAGCTCCAAGTAAAGTTACCGATGAACGAAGACGAAAGAGGGGATGCCTTCCGGGGCATCCCCAAGCTTAGGCTCTTGGTTGTCCTTGAATATTACCTTGGGGTGCCTTGGGAATCCCCAAGCTTAGGCTCTTTCCACTCCTTATTCCATAGTCCATCGAATCCTTACCCAAAACTTGAAAACTTCACAACACAAAACTTAACAGAAAACTAGTAAGCTCCGTTGGTATAAGAAAGTAAATCACCACTTCAAGGTACTGTAATGAACTCATTCTTTATTTATATTGGTGTTAAACCTACTGTATTCTAACTTCTCTATGGTTTATAAACTATTTTACTAGCCATAGATTCATCAAAATAAGCAAACAACACACAAAAAACAGAATCTGTCAAAAACAGAACAGTCTGTAGTAATCTGGATCAAATGTATACTTCTGGAACTCATAAAATTCTCAAATAAATTGCTGGACCTGAGGAATTTATCTATTAATCATATTCAAAAATAATTAACTAAATATAACTCTCCAAATAAAAATGGCAGCAATTCTCGTGAGCGCTAAAGTTTCTGTTTTTCACAGCATGATCAACAAGACTTTCCCAAAGTCTTCCCAAAGGTTCTACTTGGCACAAACACTAATTAAACACATAAAACCACATCTAAACAGAGTCTAGATGAATTATTTATTACTAAACAGGAACAAGAATAAAATTGGGTTGCCTCCCAACAAGCTCTATCGTTTAATGCTCCTAGCTAGGCATGATGATTTCAATGATGCTCACATAAAGGATAAGAATTGAAACTTAAAGAGAGCATCATGAAGAATATGAATAGAAAATTTAAGTCTAACCCACTTTCTATGCATAGGGATTTTGTGAGCAAACAACTTGTGGGAACAAGAATCAACTTGCATAGGAAGGTAAAACAGGCATTACTTCAAAATTTTAAGCACATAGAGAGGAAACTTGATATTATTGCAATTCCTACAAGCATATATTCCTCCCTCATAATAATTTTCAGTAGCATCATGAATGAATTCAACAATATAATCAGCACCTAAAGCATTCTTTTCATGATCTACAAGCATAGAAAATTTACTACTCTCCACACAAGCAAAATTCTTCTCATGAATAATAGTGGGAGCAAACTCAACAAAATAACTATCATGTGATTGAAAATTAAGATCAAGATGACAAGTTTCATGGTTATCATTATTCTTTAAAGCATACGTGTCATCACAATAATCATCATAGATAGGAGGCATGCTTTCATCATAATAAATTTGCTCATCAAAACTTGGGGGACAAAAAATATCATCTCCGTCAAACATAGCTTCCCCAAGCTTGTGGCTTTGCATATCATTAGCATTGTAGATATTCAAGGAATTCATACTAACAACATTGCAATCATGCTCATCATTCAAATATTTAGTGCCAAACATTTTATAGATTTCTTCTTCTAGCACTTGAGCACAATTATCCTTTCCATCATACTCACGAAAGATATTAAAAAGGTGAAGCGTATGAGACAAACTCAATTCCATTTTTATAGTTTTTTTTATAAACTAAACTAGTGATAAAACAAGAAAGTAAAAGACTTGATTGCAAGATCTAAAGATATACCTTCAAGCGCTAACCTCCCCGGCAACGGTGCCAGAAAAGAGCTTGATGTCTACTACACAACCTTCTTCTTGTAGACGTTGTTGGGCCTGTAAGTGCACAGGTTTGTAGGACAGTAGAAAATTTCCCTCAAGTGGATGACCTAAGGTTTATCAATCCGTAGGAGGCGTAGGATGAAGATGGTCTCTCTCAAGCAACCCTGCAACCAAATAACAAAGAGTCTCTTGTGTCCCCAACACACCCAATACAATGGTAAATTGTATAGGTGCACTAGTTCGGCGAAGAGATGGTGAAACAAGTGGTATATGGATAGTAGATAAAGGTATTTGTAATCTGAAATAATAAAAACAGCAAGGTAACGAATGATAAAAGTGAGCGTAAACGGTATTGCAATGATGGTAAACAAGGCCTAGTGTTCATACTTTCGCTAGTGTAAGTTCCCTCAACAATACTAACATAATTGGATCACATAACTATCCCTCAACATGCAACAAAGAGTCACTCCAAAGTCACTAATAGCGGAGAACGGGCGAAGAGATTATGGTAGGGTACGAAACCACCTCAAAGTTATTCTTTCCAATCAATCCGTTGGGCTATTCCTATAAGTGTCACAAACAGCCCTAGAGTTCATACTAGAATAACACCTTAAGACACAAATCAACCAAAACCGTAATGTCACCTAGATACTCCAATGTCACCTCAAGTATCCGTGGGTATGATTATACGATATGCGTCACACAATCTCAGATTCATCTATTCAACCAACACAAAGGACCTCAAAGAGTGCCCCAAAGTTCCTACCAGAGAATCACGACGAAAACGTGTGCCAACCCCTATGCATAGGTTCATGAACCCGCAAGTTGGTCACCTTATGCCGGGGTACTGATCCACGGGCACCTATGGGACCGGCGAACCGGGTCCCTTTCGGTTCGGCGGGGGTGGAGATCGTGCAAAGAGCGGATCGAGGCGATGCACGCGAGCGATTTACCCAGGTTCGGGCCGCACGGATGCGTAAAACCCTACTCCTGCTTTGTGATTTGTATTGATTTCTTGCTCGGGAGCGCGGAGTGCTACAGTACACACCCGCAGCTAACAAGACCGAGCGTGAGTGTTCGAACCAGCTAACCCCCCTCTACGTTGCACACGGGCCTCCTTTTATATGCTCAAGGGGTTACCGACAGGTGGCAACGGAGGTAAAGGGCAAAAATGGAAAGGTGCTGTGGCAGGCACAGCTACCTGCTACAGTGTATCATACCTAACCCCGACGGCAGGGGACAAGGGCCTTAAATGCCCGTCTGTGTCGCCTAAACAGTGCGAAAAGGGACCGCCAGGGACGCCACCATTCGCCACGATGGCGATCTTGTCAGCGCCGCTTGCCACCGCACGCCGCTAGCTGCACAGCCTCCCGCCATGTACGCCTGGAAGGGCCCCAGAGCGACACGTTGGTGGATGTGCTGGAGCGCGGGCCCAGGGAGGTGGCTTGCCGCTGTCATTGTCTTGTCGCGTCCGGGAGTTTGTCGCTCACCGGGCCTTGCCGGGGCGCATGGTGCGCCGCGGCAAGTTCCTTGCAATGCCTTGGGTGGCCTTCCCGGCAAGCTCCTCTTGTCGGGGTCTTGGGATTCTTTTGTTAGCCTTCCCGGCAAGCTCCTCTTGCCGGGGTCTTGTCTTCTTGGCTTGGACACTTTGTTCTTGAATGGCTCCAAAGGAACCACGGAGGACCTTGGCGGTCACCCGGCAAGCCTTGCCGCGGGATGCTGCGACTGCCCGTGCACAAGTTCGGGATACTAGGGTACCCCTACTCTAGTACACCGACAGGAGCCCCCGGGCCTGGGCCATACACGGTGCCGAGCGCTGTTGGGCCAGGCCCAAAACAGGGCACGGGCACGTGCGGCCTAGGTTACGCCGTATCTTACTCCGTATCCACCGCGCCCTCCCCGAACGGCACGCATTGAATGCGGCGTCGTGGGCGAGATCGTGGGGGTTTCTTTATTCAGAAATGTGGAATGTCCGCCCCCTCCCCCTTTATAAGCAGGGGAAATAGGGGCAGTTCGCCCATTCGCCCGTTGCTGTTTCCAATCTCAGAAATCTTCGCCGCTCCCTCGCCTTCCCAAAGCAGAGAGAGAGAGCAGCGCCCCGCCCCCCATCGCCACCAGCATCACCAACACCGTCGACCTCCTCCACTGCTTCCGCCATGGCTCCAAAAGCCGACAAGGGGAAGGCCGTGAAGTCGACCGAGGCGCAGCGGCTCGCGGCGCTGCGGAAGGAGCGGGCGGTCTTCCCCCCCAAGCTTGGCGCGAAGGAGCTGAGGGAGAACTACTACCTTTTCTGGTCGGCGGAGATGCGCGCGCATCCGCGCACAAAGGTACTCCCCGCCGCCGCTTGGAAGAAGGCCCCGAATGGATACCCCTTCTTCGCTCTGTTCTTCTACTGCGGGCTCTGCCCGCCTTTCTCTGATTTCTTCTGCGACATCATGAATACGTACGGATTCCACCTCCTTGACTTCACCCCCAATGCCGTCCTGACCATGGTAGTTTTCGCACATCTCTGCGAAAACTTTGTCGGAGTCCTTCCCAACGTAGCCCTCTTCCGCCACTTCTTCATACCCCGAGTAGAGAGAGGAGAGCCTCTATCCGGCGGAATTGCCTGTATCTCAAGGGCCGGCAAGAAGGAAACCTATCTGGAGGGAGAATTCCGCGGCAAGTGGGAGGAGTGGAGGGCAGATTGGTGCTGGATTGACGAGGAGAATCCGCAGCCATTCACCACCCGGCGCCAAACCCCAGTAGCACGCGGCAGCGATTGGAGTGACGTGGCCCCGGAAGACGACAGGCTGAAGATTGCCGTCACTAGGATCCTGCGCCTCACGCTTGCCGGGCTTACTGTTGGCGTTGTTGGCCCAGACTTCCTTCGCCGCCGCATCGCCCCCCTGCGGGAACGGGGGAGGCCCACTTGGGAGTTCAAGAACGCAGCAGACATTATGAGGCTGCGGCCGGGCCTCAACTACAACTTCACAGTCCTGGAGCTCAACGCAATGCTGCAGGAGCTGTTCAAATATGACCCCCAACATCCCAAGGTGTTCAGGTTGCCGGGGGGCGTTGTTCCGTTGTGCAACAATTCCTCGCTCGATCGCATCCGTGCAATGATGCCGGAATGCGACTCGCACGGGATTGTGCCAACTTGGCAGGAGCCTGCAGACGAGGTCGTGCAGCAGTTCTTCGATGACTTGGTGGAAGTGCCAGTCCGCCCCGACGAGAAGGACGGCCTCACCCGCGACACCACGGATGCGGAGTTGGCGCTCATCGCCACTAGGCTGGAGGAGGCAGCGGCAGCCGCAGCCGCGGGCGAGTTCGGGTTCACTGTGGAGGAGGCTGATGCAGCGGAAGCGGCAAGCCGTGCCGAGCGAGGGGAGCCCGCCGGCAAGAAGGAGCTTGCCGGGCATGACGCCGAGCCGAGCGAGCCCGCCAAGGACACGAGCGGCTCGTTGGAAATCAACTCTTCTTCCTCCTCATCTTCGAGCAGCTTGCCGCAAGCAGAGCCTCCATCCCCACCAAGAAGGCGTCTCCGCAAGGCCGGTGACGTGGCGGAGCGGCAAGCGGGTCAACAGTCGCCGCGCCGCGTGACATGCTCTACCGCGGCAAAGACCGTTGCCGCGGGAGCGCCTCATGCTGCGACGGAAACTGGAGCGGAGTCTAGCCGGACCACCGCTTCAGTCCCTGCCGCTACTCACGCCGCGCCGACAGCCGGAGCGGGGTCGTCTCAGACCGCCGCCACCGCTCCCGCCAAGCGGCCAAGGGAAGCTACCCCTCCGCCTCCTCACGCCGGGCGCGCGCCGGACTTCGACTTCTCCGCGTTCAGCTCCGACGAGGAAGAAGAAGAAGAGTAAGCTTCTCTTGCTGTACTTATAGTTCTTCAATTCTTGCTGTTTTGTCTTGTTTCTCACTTGCTTTTCCCTGAACCTGTTCCTCTTCAGGACTCTGGCCCAGAGAGCGGCGAAGAGAGCTAAGGCCCCGGTGATCGTCACCGAGGACGAGCCCACTGCGACAGCAGGTGGCGCGCCCGAGACAACCTTACCGGACCCTGCGACTTTTCCCCAGGGCAGCCCCCAGCGTAAGTGTATGATTTACTTTCTGCTGCGAGGCACGCTTGGGTACTTGTCTTTGCTGATATCTGTTTGTTGACTTGTGTAGGAGCCGAGCAGCCCCACCAGGAGCCAAGGGAGAATCCCCCGACAGGGGAGAATTCTCCGGCAAGGGAGGGCTTCCCGGTAAGGGAGAAGTCTCTGGCAAGGGAGGGTTCTCCGGCAAGGGAGAAGACTCCGACAAGGGAGGGTTCTCCGGCAAGGGACAGCACCAGCGGCCCCCCGACGGCGGAGACCACAACTGCAGAACCTGGTGCAGGTACTCCTCTTGCTTCAAAACTTCCCTTGGGTTCTTCTTCTGATCTTCTTGAGTTTTTGCTGGATTTTGCTTGACTCTTCCCCCTTTTCCGGCCGTCAGATCCATCCGCTGCGGAGCAGATGGAAACCGAGGTCGCCGCCGACGAGGCGACCGGTGGTGGCGATGCCGCCGGCGCAGAGGCCGCCAAGGCTGACGCCGCAGCAACTGGCGAGGGGTCCGGCGATCGCACTGACGGCCCTAAGGCCGCAGGAGCGCCAGGCGCTACACCGACCGCCGACCCGTCCGCCGCTGCCGCAGCGCCAGGCTCCGGAGAGCCCCAGGCAGGCGTCTACCTGAAGGCCGGTGACGACGTCTTCATCAATCTTCCCTGGGCATCAAGCTCCAGAGCGCCGGTCGAGGGGGAGATCTTCGACGGAGAAGTGCTTGCCTCCGCGGGGTTGACGCTGGTCGACGTGCCAAGCAGCAGCAACGAGCCCGAAGAAGAGCGGCTGCTGCGGAGGTTGATGTTGCTCGACCGCGCGCGACAAGCCAAGCTGGAGTCCCGCGAGGCGCTTGTCGCGAAGGCGGGAGCAGACATTGAAAAGCGCGCGGAAGAGCTCGGGGGTTCCCACCGGGAAGCCCTCCGATCCCTGGCGGAGGAGCGGGAGCGGCTCGTTGAAGCGCAGAAGGCCTTTCTCCTCGAGAAGGCCGAAGCCGAAGAGCGCCAGCGACTTGCCGCTGTGAAGCTAGCCGCAGAGGAGGGCGAGCTGGCGCAGCGGAAGGTCAATCTTGACGCCCACGAGGAGGAGCTTGCCTCGCGCGAGGAGAAACTTGGCGGAGCCCTCAAGCAAGCGGAGGACGCTGCCACCGCTGCCGAGGCCGCCAAGGAGGAGTTGAAGACGAAGGTGGCGCGGCTGGAGGCCGATCTCTCCGAGAAGGGCAAGGAGCTCAGCGCCGCCAAAGTCTCCAACGTGGATCTTGAGTTGAAGCTAACCACTTTGACCAAGACTCTGGACATCGCCAAGAAACGGGAGGCGGCCTTGAAGGAGGAAATCAAGGGCGACAAGGCGCTGCTGGAGAGTGCTGCCGCCGCCCAGAACGCCTTTAGGGAGACCGTGACGCACTGGACGGAGAGTCTTGTGAACGCCGCCACGGACATCGACAAGGAGCTGGCGCAACTGGGGATGGAGGATCTCGGGTATCCCTCCGACGACAACCTCCAACCCAGCGCCAAGCTCGTTCTGTTCTTCAAGGGCGTGGCGACGGCTCTTCAGCGACTCCGGGAGAGGATCCCCAAGCAACTGGCTGACGAGTCGTGCAAGATCTGCGCAGGGGCCCTCCAGAAAGTGTTGATGAAGGTGGCCTTCCGCAATCCGGGCCTCCGCCTCACCAACATCCTCAGGACCTTGCCGCCAGAAGCTGATCTGGAGGAGCTCAAGGCCCTTGTCGCACCCATTGTGGACAAGGTGAGCGGGATCAAGAGGGTTGAAGGTGATCGCGTAGATTAGGCCGCCCATTTCTTCTTCCCTTGTCGCTGTTTATCTTGTCATGAAAACAATCTGTTAGAGCCGCGACAAGTTATTTTTGTAATATAACTCTGTTCTGGGCAATGATTCGCAACGTTATTCCCTTTACTTGATTCCTCCCTTTGTATGTCTTTTTACCCTACGCTTTTAGGGAACTTGCCGGTGCAGGCACCAGAGCCGCGAGCGCTGAGTGCGGAACGTCAGTAGCCTGCTGGCGGTGCCGCTACCGACAAGAAACCTTGTCGCAACTAGTTGCAGCTCACTTAAGTTGTTGAGCGGACTCGAAACAAAATAAGGGCGCAACTAGCTACGAGTTGGTTCCTCCGCGCACAGGTTTTCCATACAAAGTGAGGTCGTTCAAGGGAGATAACTTAAAAATTAAAAAATTTGATTGCTCAAACTTTGGCAACTTAGCTTTTCTGTTGTTTGCTTTCCGGCAAGGCGAAACTTTCTTGAACGACGCCTGGTCCATACCATCATCTTCTTCTCACCCCCCCCCGGTAAATTTGTGGGCGAGGGGAACCTTCCTTTCAGAAGAAAGAAGAGACAATACAGATATGGAGCTTTACGGCTCGTTATTGCTTACCGTGAAGTAGGTGCTGCACAAAGTGTCAGATCATATATGCCAAAAAATAGAAAGCATAAAATCGACAAAATGCGCGGGGCACATGAGCTTTATTTATGCACGGGGTCTGCGCCCGGCTTTGTACAAAGGATTACATGCAACAGCGGCAAGACTTGTACAAAAGGTGGTTGCCGGAACAGGTTCCGGCAACCGCGCCTTACGGGTAAAACTTACGAAGATGCTCAATATTCCAGGAGTTGCTCACCGGAAAGCCATCTTCGGTCTCAAGGTGGACAGCGCCAGGCCTAGTGACTCGTTTCACCCGGTAAGGGCCTTCCCACTTCGGCGTGAACTTGTTGGAATTCTTGGCGGATTGAACGCGCCGAAGAACAAGGTCGCCTTCCTCGAGACTTCTGGCATTAACTTTGCGGCTATGGTAGCGGCGCAAAGCTTGCTGGTAGCGAGCAGCTCGCACAGCAGCCTGAAGACGGTCTTCCTCAAGGAGCAGCGCGTCATCTTGTCGCAGCTGCTCTTGCTCAAGCTCATCATAAGCGAGCACTCGAGGTGACCCGTATACGAGTTCCGTGGGGATAACTGCCTCTGCTCCATAGACTAGAGCGAAAGGTGTCTGGCCAGTGGCTCGATTTGGTGTCGTCCTGATCGACCAAAGAACCACCGGCAGCTCCTCGATCCAGTTTCTTCCGCACTTGTGCAGCCTGTCGAAAGTTTTGGTCTTGAGCCCGCGCAGCACTTCAGCATTTGCCCTCTCCGCTCGTTGCTTCTCGGGTGAGCAACAGAAGCGAAGCAGACCTTGGCGCCAAGATCTTGGACGTACTGCATGAAGGTGCGGCTCGTGAATTGTGTACCGTTGTCGGTGATTATCCTGTTAGGGATCCCGAAGCGGCAAACAATCAACCTGAAGAACTTGACGGCTGACTGTGCGGTCACCTTCCTCACTGGTTCCACTTCCGGCCACTTTGTGAACTTGTCGATTGCAACGTACAAGTACTCAAAGCCCCCGACAGCTCGGGGAAAGGGGCCGAGGATGTCGAGCCCCCAGACCGAAAATGGCCAGGATAAAGGGATCGTCTGGAGAGCTTGAGCTGGTTGGTGTATCTGCTTGGAATGGAACTGGCATGCTTCACACTTGGTTACTTGTGCAGTTGCATCCTGGAGGGCTGTTGGCCAGAAGAAACCTTGCCGGAATTCTTTGCCGACAAGTGCTCTTGCGCCAATGTGGTGACCACATATGCCTCCATGTATCTCTGCCAACAGCTTTTGTCCGTCTTCCCGGTGAATACACTTCAATTTCACACCGTTGAGTCTTCTTCTATACAGTGTCTTGTCGACAAACTGGTACATACTTGACTGCCGGGCTACTCTTTCCGCTTCTTCTTGCTCTTCGGGAAGTTCTCCTGTCTGAAGGAAACGGACAATCTGCTGCGCCCATGCTGGAGCCTGCGGCTCGACAACAAGGACTAAAGGCAAATCTGCTGCTGCGGGAACATCCGCTTCTACGGCAAGAACCTGCGGCTCTGCCGGAGCTTGACGTTCCCCGACAAGCTTGCCGGAGCAAAACTTATCGGGAGTTTTTGCTTCAACGGAACAAACCCTAGGGCTTGCCGGAGCATCTTGCTCCTCAGCGCTCTTGGTGTTGGTCTCAGCTGCTGCGGGAACATCCGCTTCTACGGCGAGAAGCTGCGTCTCTGCCGGAGCTTGACGTTCCCCGACAAGCTTGCCGGAGCAAAACTTATCGGGAGCTTCTGCTTCAACGGAACAAACCTTAGGGCTTGCCGGAGCAGACTGCTCCTCAGTGCCTTCGGCGTTGATCTTAGGGACCTTCTTGGCGGCGGCTTCGGGAAGCTCTGCCGGCAAATAGTCACCAGAAATCAACTTCCTCTTCTTGCTCTGTCCAGTTGATGGTGTTACGGACGGTTGAGTCAGCTTGAGCACAAAGATCCCTGGTTCCACAGGTAACTTAAGTGCGGTGCACTTTGACAGGCCATCAGCAATGGTGTTCTAAGCTCTTGGAACATGCTCCATCTGTAGGCCGTCAAAGTGCTCTTCTAGCTTTCTCACTTCGTCGACGTAAGCTTCCATCAACGGACTCTGATAGTTCTTGTTTACTTGGCAGACAACAAGCTGTGAGTCACCCCTAACAATGAGCTTCTTGATCCCAAGGTCTGCCGCGATCCTGAGACTGGCAAGCAATCCCTCATACTCTGCAGTATTGTTTGTTGCTTGCTCCTTGGGAAAGTGCATCTGGACTACGTACTTGAGGTGCTCTCCGGTGGGTGCGACAAGCAGTACACCAGCGCCGGCGCCTTGCAGCGAAAAGGCACCATCAAAGTACATCGGCCACTCTTTGCTTACTTCCTTGTTGGGGATGCTTGTTTCTGGAATTTCTTCATCTGGTGTTGGCGTCCATTCTGCTATGAATTCTGCTAATGCTCTGCTTTGGATAGTTGAAGTGCTCTCAAACTTGAGGCCAAAGCTTGACAGTTCCAGTGCCCACTCAACAATCCTGCCTGTCGCTTCTGGATTCTGTAGTATCCTCTTCAGCGGAAAGCGAGTGACAACTATGATCTCATGTGCTTGGAAGTAATGGCGCAGCTTTCTCGAGGCCGTGAGAAGGCCGAAAAGCAATTCCTGCACACCAGAGTACCTTGACCTAGCCCCCTGCAGAAGGGAACTGACAAAGTAAACTGGGCGCTGCACCATTTTCTTCTGTGTCTCCTCGTGCATCTGTGCATATCCATCCTTGTCGGGACCAGAGCTTGCCGGGGAAGCCCCCTGCTTGTCGCTGGATGTGCTTGCCGTGGTTGCAGGCTCGTCATCTGCCTCCCTCTCTGCTACTAACGCAGCACTAACCACTTGATTGGTTGCCGCTATATACAGCAGCAACTTCTCTTGTGGCTTAGGTGCGACAAGTATTGGAGGGGAGGACAGGTATCTCTTCAAGTCTTGCAGCGCAGCCTCCGCTTCCGGAGTCCATTTCATTGGACCTGCCTTTTTCAATAATTTGAAAAACGGCAGGGCGCGCTCAGCAGACCGAGAGATAAACCTGCTGAGAGTAGCCACACAACCGGCAAGTCTTTGTACACCCTTGATGTGCTTGGGTGCTTCAATCTGCTCAATGGCCTTGATCTCGTCGGGATTGGCTTCAATTCCCCGCTGAGACATGAAGAACCCGAGAAGCTTGCCAGAAGGAACTCCGAACACACACTTCTCTGGGTTGAGCTTGAGGCTGACCTTGCGCAGATTTGCAAAGGCTTCGTCCAAATCTTGAATCAGAGTTGCCCTGTCCTTGCTCTTGACCACTATATCATCCATGTAGGCTTCCACATTTCTGTGTATTTGCGGCTCAAGGGCGACATGGACTACTCTTGCAAATGTTGAACCAGCATTTTTTAATCCGAAAGGCATTCGTACGAAACAGTACGTGCCACATGGAGTAATAAATGCGGTCTTCTCCTCATCCTCTTCTGCCATGAAGATCTGATGATATCCTGAATATGCGTCAAGAAATGAAAGCAAATCACATCCGGCTGTGGAGTCAACAATCTGGTCAATGCGCGGCAAAGGAAATGGGTCTTTGGGACAAGATTTGTTAACATCGGTAAAATCGATACAAAGTCTCCATTTCCCATTCGCCTTGCGCACGACTACAGGATTGGCCAACCACGTGGGATGGAGCACTCCTCTGACAAGGCCTGCTGCTTCCAATTTCTTGATCTCTTCTGCTATGAACTCTTGGCGCTCCACCGCCTGCTTCCTAACCTTCTGCTTGACGGGCTGCGCATGAGGACAAACGGCAAGGTGGTGCTCAATCACTTTCCTGGGAACACCGGGGATGTCAGATGGTTGCCACGCAAACACGTCGACATTCGCCCGCAGGAAAGCAACGAGCGCGCTTTCCTATTTAGGGTCGAGAGCGGCACTGATGGTGAAGGTACCACCAGTGCCGTCCTTCTTGGCGGACACCTTTTTCGTCTCTGGCGGAGCTGCCATCGTCTTCTTACACTTGCCGGTGGAGCTCGATGGTGCGTCCTCGACGGCAACGCAGCACTCCGAAGAGGTGCGCTTGCCGGAGTGGGCATCAGAACTCTTGCCGGACTTGGTCTTCTTCCCCCCGGGAGCTTCAGCGGCAAGTGACTCGCGCTCTGCTGCGGCTGCTGCTTCCCGGTAGATCTTGTCGGCACAGATAAGAGCATCTTTCTTGTCGCCAGGGACAGAGATGACGCTTATCGGGCCTGGCATCTTCAGCATGTTATATGCGTAGTGAGAGGCTGCCATGAACTTGGCGAGTGCTGGACGGCCAAGTATCCCATTGTAAGGCAATGGAATATCGGCAACGTCAAATGTGACCCTCTCAGTCCTGAAGTTCAGCTCGCTGCCAAATGTTATGGGCAGCGTGACTTTCCCCTTCGGCTTGCTCCTTCCCGGGTTAATTCCTTGGAATGTGCCGGTCTCTTCGAGCTCGCTGTCAGGGATCTGGAGTTTCTGGAGTACAGTGGAGGAGATCAGGTTCAAGCCGGCCCCGCCGTCAACTAACATCTTAGTGACCTTGAGGTTGCGGATAGTTGGTGAAACCAACATCGGCAAGCACCCGACCGCAGTTGTGCGATCAGGGTGGTCCTCAATGTCAAAGATGATAGGCGTGCTGGACCATTTCAAAAGCTTGCGTGACTCGACAGGTGGCTCCGCTGCATTGACTTCCCGCACCCACTGCTTGAGCTGGCGGTGCGAAGTATGCAGAGAAGCACCACCGTCAATGCATAAGACCTCTGTGGCTTTCTGGAACTCCTGCTCACTGGTCTCAACATCATCCATGTCTTCGTCGTCGTCGTCTTCATCGTTGTCGCGGCCGCGGGGAGGTCTGTCTCCTTGCCGCTGCTTGGCCTTGCCGCGGCGTCCTCCCCGGCCGGCGCGCTTCTTGCCGGATTCTCCAGCACCTCCTTGGGCCCTCTCCTTGTCTCCCCGCTCGTACTCAGCCTTTTGCTGCTGGACAAGCTGCTCGACCTTCTTGTAGCTCTGGAGGTCATGGCCCTTGGTGCGGTGAATCTTGCAGTACTGCTTGTCGGTGCCGTCCTGCTTGTCGGCGACTGCCACAGCCTGGTAGTTGGTGCACACGGCAACCTCCTTGCCGGAGCTACCAACTTTGGCCTTCTTGGCGCCACCTTCGTTGCCGGACTGCTCAACGACTAGCACCTCTTTGCCTTTCTTCTTCCTGTTCCGCCGCCGGTTTTTCTTTGTCGGGGCAGCATCCTCACTGTCAGATCCTTCTGCTCCGGTCTTCTCTCCGGGGAGTTTCCTCCCTTCCTCAGCACGTGCACACTTGTCGGCCAGGGCATACAGCTCACTGATGTCTCTGATCCTGCACATCGCCATCTCCTCCCGCATCCTGCGGTTATGCACGTTCTGATGGAACGCGCTGATGACCGCGGCGGGGTGGACGTCTGGGATGTTATACTGTACACGGCTGAACCTCTGAATGTACTTGCGCAGGGGCTCTCCTTCCTTCTGGGCGAGCAGATGAAGGTCACTCTCTTGGCCATGAGGTTTGTGGCCGCCTGTAAAGGCGCCGACAAACTGATGGCACAGATCATCCCAGGAGGATATGGAGTTGTCCGGCAAGTGCATGAGCCAGGACCTGACGTTGGGCTTGAGCACCAGCGGGAAGTAGTTGGCAAGGATCTTGTCGTCCCGCCCCCCGGCAGCCTGCACCGCGATGGTGTAGATGCTGAGGAACTCCGACGGATGCGTCTTGCCGTCGTACTTCTCTGGTACATCTGGTTTGACATTTTTCGTGCTGAGCCACTGGACTTGCTGCAGCTCACGAGTGAACGCAGGGCAACCTACCGCGACGGGAAGTCTCCTGGTTCCCCTGGCGCATGCATGTCAACAGAGGGCCCAGCGCGCTGGTCTGATTGACGTCGCGCTTCCCTTCGACGCTCGATGCGAGTACGAGCGTCTTCTTGTTGTCGTTCTTGAAGAACTTGGCGCTGATCGCGACGAGCTCGCGGATCTGACGACGCGGTGGAGTCACTGTCGAGGTGGATCCGGCGAGTCGGCGATCTCGGCCTTCGGGGCGGAGAGTGCATAGTAGTTGCACCCCCACCAGTATTGTCGTCTCCGGCTCGTGCCTGACTGGCTTGCCGCGGCTGCGACGTGCTCGGTTGCCGTGGAGTGTCGCCGTTGGCGAAGCCGATGAGACTCTGGATGGTTGCCCTCCAATCGTCGATCTTGTCCGCCGTTGGAGGGTAGTCTAGGAGCAGCTGAGCTCGCGCCAAAGCTTCTGCCGCAGTGGCGGGCGGTGGTGGCGAACGGTGCGAGGAGCGGGATATGCTCGGACTTCTAACCACATTAGAAGGAGCAATATCCTGTCCAGGCGACCGTGCCTCGCTCGTGCCAGCATGTTGGCGTGCATGGTGGTCCTGAGCGCTCCGAGATCCACCAGCCCGATCTTGGTCTAGCAAACGCATGGTACCGTGAGTACCATGACGCTGCCGGTCCCGCGCCTCCTGAGACAGGCGCGGTGCATGTACGGACGCCGAGGTCTTGGAGTGCGCCCGGTCGTTGTGGGAGCCGGCTACGCCGCCGATGGGCAGCGCAGCCCCGCCCTTGGACCTGGCAGCACCGTGAGCTCCCTCGTCTACGCCCGTTCTTCCGCCGGCGCCCGCCCCATCAGCCGTTTGTCCCGGCGGTGGTGGGTAAGGCGCGGACGGAGCAGCCGCCTCCGAAACCTTCTTCTTCGGCGGCATGTTGATGAAGATGATGAAGATCTAGCTCACGAGAACGCCGGATCTAGTTCACACAACTTCGACGCCCCCTACCTGGCGCGCCAAAGATGCCGGGGTACTGATCCACGGGCACCTATGGGACCGGCGGACCGGGTCCCTTTCGGTTCGGTGGGGGCGGAGATCGTGCAAAGAGCGGATCGAGGCGATGCACGCGAGCGGTTTACCCAGGTTCGGGCCGCACGGATGCGTAAAACCCTACTCCTGCTTTGTGGTTTGTACTTATTTCTTGCTCGGGAGCGCGGAGTGCTACAGTACACACCCGCAGCTAACAAGACCGAGCGTGAGTGTTCGAACCAGCTAACCCCCTCTACGTTGCACACGGGCCTCCTTTTATATGCTCAAGGGGTTACCGACAGGTGGCAACGGAGGTAAAGGGCAAAAATGGAAAGGTGCTGTGGCAGGCACAGCTACCTGCTACAGTGTATCATACCTAACCCTGACGGCAGGGGACAAGGGCCTTAAATGCCCGTCTGTGTCGCCTAAACAGTGCGAAAAGGGACCGCCAGGGACGCCACCGTTCGCCACGATGGCGATCTTGTCAGCGCCGCTTGCCACCGCACGCCGCTGGCTGCACAGCCTCCCACCACGTACGCCTGGAAGGGCCCCAGAGCGACAAGTTGGTGGATGTGCTAGAGCGCGGGCCCAGGGAGGTGGCTTGCCGCGGCAAGCGCCTTGCCGCTGTCATTGTCTTGTCGCGTCCGGGAGTTTGTCGCTCACCGGGCCTTGCCGGGGCGCGTGGTGCGCCGCGGCAAGTTCCTTGCAATGCCTTGGGTGGCCTTCTCGGCAAGCTCCTCTTGCCGGCGTCTTGGGATGCTTTTGTTAGCCTTCCCGGCAAGCTCCTCTTGCCGGGGTCTTGTCTTCTTGGCTTGGACACTTTGTTCTTGAATGGCTCCAAAGGAACCACGGAGGACCTTGGCGGTCACCCGGCAAGCCTTGCCGCGGGATGCTGCGACTGCCCGTGCACAAGTTCGGGATACTAGGGTACCCCTACTCTAGTACACCGACAGGAGCCCCCGGGCCTGGGCCATACACGGTGCCGAGCGCTGTTGGGCCAGGCCCAAAACAGGGCACGGGCACGTGCGGCCTAGGTTACGCCGTATCTTACTCCGTATCCACCGCGCCCTCCCCGAACGGCACGCATTGAATGCGGCGTCGTGGGCGAGATCGTGGGGGTTTCTTTATTCAGAAATGTGGAATGTCCGCCCCCTCCCCCTTTATAAGCAGGGGAAATAGGGGCAGTTCGCCCATTCGCCCGTTGCTGTTTCCAATCTCAGAAATCTTCGCCGCTCCCTCGCCTTCCCAAAGCAGAGAGAGAGAGCAGCGCCCCGCCCCCCATCGCCACCAGCATCACCAACACCGTCGACCTCCTCCACTGCTTCCGCCATGGCTCCAAAAGCCGACAAGGGGAAGGCCGTGAAGTCGACCGAGGCGCAGCGGCTCGCGGCGCTGCGGAAGGAGCGGGCGGTCTTCCCCCCCAAGCTTGGCGCGAAGGAGCTGAGGGAGAACTACTACCTTTTCTGGTCGGCGGAGATGCGCGCGCATCCGCGCAC